>NC_043007.1:32744430-32749430 GCF_006345805.1 Octopus sinensis
AGTTACATTGGGCAGACGGCTGATTCATTTAAGAATTGTTATCGCAACCATGTCGTCATCTTCAAAAGAATCAGTAAGAGACATTCAATTTTGGACAATTTTGTATGGCGACTGAAGGATGATAAAATTAAGTACAACATAACTTGGTTCATAGTAAGGCTGGCAAAACCAAACAATATCATTCCCAGGAGACGCCGTCTCTGCTCCGAGGAATCCCTGTGTATTCTGTTGATAAATACGATCATTAATAGAATGTCTGAAAGACTCTCAAGATGCCTACACGCATATGACTGTACTTTCGCACAGTGCAGTGGGAATGAATTTGAGTAACTGCTATCATAATTTACTTTCAGGTATGGATGAATTAAGTTTAGCTTTAACTTCCCCATCCTTATAAACACCAAGCAGCTATTTAACTCCCTTTGTGATCGTGTGTGCACCAAACCACACATGTGCATAAGCTTACATTTCACAGGTGCTTTTACGAGCAAGCGTACACGAGCCATGCAGCTTACGCGGGGGGCGTTTCTACATCCCTATCCGTTAATGGTTATTTTCAATATTTTTCTCGCTGCATTGCCTGTTCGTTTCTTTTTTGCTTCTGTGATTTTAATTTCAATCTTCTACATAAATGAAGATATTTCCTTCGTTTTGCTGCTTTTCTTTCTACGAAATGAGAAGATAGATTGCGGAACTGTTATTTAAACGAGTTGCGTCTATTTATCACCCGATGAGACACATCTGCACCGCCGGATGCACACGAACGTTTGGTAAGTGATCTCACCCGTGAGGGATCGATACTAGATGTGTCGAAACAATTGCCGTGATTAATAAAAGATCTCGTATATTCCATCTTCCCTCTTTCATTTACCACATAATATATACCATATAATATATATATGCATACATATTCCATATATGTGTGTGTGTGTGCGCTTATATGTACACACACGCACACCCATATGTCAGATGCGTAGATAGGATCAGCGTGAAAGGAAATGCCTTGCTGAAAGGTACGACACGCCGCCCGATCTGGAATGGAATCTACAATTTCTTAATCGTGCCTCAAATACACATACATACACTTTCACACATACATACATACATACATACATGCATACATACATACATACACACACACATGCATACATGCATACATACATGCATATATAGAACATACACACTCACACACGCATACAGGTGGGTGTGTCTGCCTGTATATATGCGCAAATATCTCAAAATATGTTAATTATTTCACTTATAAATATATATACCTTGATAGTTATATGACGTTCACCTGTCTACAACGAAAACCGAACCTCTTCTTCCCCCTTTATCACATAGTTCCCATCCAACGATCTTGTTGCCAAACTACGCAAATAATTAACCAGAATCAAAGAAGTGTGACAAGGAAAACCCTACAGCTGCAGTAGGTGCACTCAACCACATCTCAATTTGTTCACTCTACGTAAACATTGCATTGCTTATAATATAGAGCAAACGAATAAATCCCCTTGTAGATAAATACCATAAACGAAATACTTTAAACACATGCTTCCACTTAAACACACCTGTCGACATAAGAATTTATGCGTAGATATTTGATCGGCCTGAAATAGTAACCAGATTTTCCTCAAATGCACAACGTACAAGATAGCAGAATATTTCTGTCTATGTTTCCATTTCGTGGCTGAGCATCGGGACCTCTGTTGCAGCGGCTGATACACTTCACATTCTGTGGCCTCGAGTTGACGTCCATACACTTCACAATGAAAGTAGACAGAGACAAAAACAAGTATGTGACGAGAGGGAAGAGAAAAATAAAGGGGGCAGTGGAAATCTCACTGATAAGCACACACTTACTCACACACACACACACACACACACACACACACACACACACACCCACACACCACAACACACTTTCGTATACATTCGATTCTTCTTCCAAGAAATCTAATGCTCGTAGCTTAGTTTTTCCTTGGGCTGCCGGATCGGAGATCTCAAGATTAATCCCGAAATTGCTGCGATGATCCGTTCTTGACTGAAGATTGAAGGCTTCGAATGTCCCGTCCGTTTTTTTTGTATCGTCTCTAAATGTTTTACGTTCTTGTCCCAGTTTGTATTTTTCTACATTAAATAATAAATATATATATATATATATGTATGTGTGTGTGTGTGTGGTGTGTGTTGTGTGTGTGTGTGTGTGTATGTTAACATATGAATTTAGCCACAGTATTATGGCGCAACAATAAAATTTGAAAATTTCCCTCTTCATTCTGGCGTTTTCGAACAAAACATAAACGCACACTCTAACACACACACAATACACACACACACACCACACACACACTCCCACACACACACACACACACACACACACACACACACACACACACACACACAAACGCATGTACTCACACGCGCGTACATGCACGTATGGAAATGTACTTAAATATCGAACGCTGATACATTGAAAGTAAACGGAAATATCTCAGGCATACAAGTTTACCGTGTTTTACGTTATTTACTTATTTTCTGTTCCGCTGCAAAAGAAATTATATAGATGTATACAGCTAATAATAATAATAATAATAATGATAAGGTTAGTCAGGAAAGAAAATGAAGGAATTGTTCTTTAGTTTCTTTTTATGCAGACACATAAAGTCTTCAGATTTCCCAAGGAAATGCAATGAAAAAACTTAAAGTTGAATAAAGTTGGATATTTACGTAATGTGTAAATATTATCCTTTATTTTCTTTATTGTATTTCATTTCATCCAATTTTTTTCATTTTCCTGGAAAATAAGAAAACTTTCTGAACTTGTATACAAATACAATGTGAGGGGACGTGACCTGGTGGTTAGCATGGTTAGGGTGTTGCAATCATACACACACACACACACACACACACACACCACAAACGCGTGCGGGCGCTCACACACACACATACACTCACACACACACACATACAAGCACCCACGCGTGCACACACACATAACACACACACACAAACATACACACGCATAGACACACGTACATATGTGCGTGTATATGAGTGTATACATGTACAAACACACACGCATACATAGAGATAAAAGTATATATATGCATATATATGTGTACGTGTCTGTGTATATGTATATATAATGTGTGTATATGTACATATATGTATAAATATGCATATGTATATATATATGTTTGTATATGTATGTAAGTATGTAATATATATATATATTATATAATTTTTGTATATTATGTATATACATATATATGTATATATATATAATTCATATATATATACATACCATAATATATATATGCATATATATTATTTCATATATATAGTATTACATACATAACACATAACATATTCACACACACACACACATATGTATCTCTTATGATAAAAGGCAGATTTTATCTGCCTCCCACATAGTTTGTTTTTAATACAATTGTATGATTTTTCGAAGTAGATTCCATTGGGTCATGGCATATACATTTTTTTTCAATTTCACCCCCAATTCAGCAAAAATTCGAGAAAACTCAATATTTCACGATTTGCCTCTCTCATTTCAAATGCTTTACTCCTGCTATTACCACACTTTCTCCTACAGATCACACATTCTGTTACTTTCTCTTATTAATGCTTAAACCAATCTTCAAAAGAAAAAAAAAAAGAAAACAGAGATCTGTCGCTAACTTTTGGTAGTATTCATTGGCGAGCGTACTTCAGTTGTCAATTGTTGAAAGAAAGAAATTGTAAGCTAAGAAGGTGTGTGTGTGTATGTGTGCGTGCGTGCGTGTGTGTGTGTGTGAGTGTGTGTGTGTGTGTAGGAAGTGAAGGATAAAAATATGGCAAGAAGTGGACAGATGTACATATATACATACATCATACATTCATACATACATGTGTGTGTGTATGTGTGTGTATGTGTATGCGTGTGTATGTGTATGTAAGTGTATTAATGTGTGTGTGTTATCTCTCTCTATATAAAGCTGAAGTTGTCTTGTGTGGCAGGTTTGGTAGCCTTCAACTAACACTATCTCCTCCGAGACCCTGCGGCGCAAGTTTGACCACAATGAGAGTATGATAGAAGAAGGCTTGCTCTTCCTTCCGTAGAAAGAAAAAATCAAATCGGACCATGTTAACACCAAAAAATATTTACATCAAAAAGGTGCTTTTTTCTATGAAAATCCCAAATTTTACGATTTTTTGACTGCTGTGTCGCCACTTTTCGGTGTATTTCAACCAGAAAAATGTTCACGTAAAGAGAATAACAAGCTACATAATGCAAAATTTTTACTTTTCAAAAATTCCAATTCTAAAGGGTCGAAACAAACCCGAGCAACGCCGGGCGATACTGCTAGTGTATGTATATTCCACATTATTGTAATTCTGAGGCAAAGATAAATGTGACACATTGTGTGACATAACAGTAGGTGTATAATAAATCCGCACAGTTCCTGTCCAAACAATTTCACTCGGAACGCTTGGGTCACCCGAGTCAATGGCAAAAGACACTTGCCGAAGATGCTATGCTGTGGGATCGAACCCAAGAGGGAACTGATCTTGTGATCACTGCTGTTGTATCATATCACATACATACATACATACATACATACATACATACATACATACATACATACATACATACATACACACACACATACATACATACATACATACATACATACATACTTACATACATACATACACACATACACACATACATACATACATACATACATACATACTTACACACATACATACTTACATACATACATACATACATACATATATTCTTACATACATACATACATACATACACACATACACACATACATACATAACACAATACACACATACATACATAGATACTTACATACTACATACATACTTACTACATACATACTACATACATACATACATACATACCTACACACATACACACACCATACATACACACACATACACCATCATACATACAATACATACAT
>NC_043007.1:32754430-32756359 GCF_006345805.1 Octopus sinensis
ATATATGTACGCAAGCGGGCGGAATGCGAAGACAAATGCACTCTACTGTAAACCGACCATTCCCAAGAAAGTAAAATCCCTTAAACGAATAAATTCTCTGGATAAAGATAAAAAGAAAAAGTAAAACACAAGCAAAAAATAAGGAGAAAACAAACAAAATATATAAAAAAATACACACAGCTTCCAACCCAGAATCGCTTCAAAAGAGATGGTATTGGTCTGCACTCGATTAATATCTGAAGAATGTTTGGTGTGGTTTCTTTGGGGTTCTTGCTTCTTTTGTCTTTTTTTATTGCTCATGTCCATCATCATCATCATCATCATTCAGTATTATTATTATTATATTATTATTTTCGATTATTATTATTTTATTATTATTTTATTATTATTATTATTATTATTATTATTATGATATATTATTATTTTGGGTTTTCTTCTTTCAAATTTGCTTCCATTTCTTGCCGAGTGTCTTTGCAAATTTGAAAGAAGAAGAAAAACCCATAAAATAAATAATAATAATAATAATAATAATAAAATAATAATAATATAATAATAATAATAATAATAATAAGAAATAATAATAATAATGATAGACATGAGCAATTATTATTATTATTATTATTTTTTTTTTTCCTTCTTTCTTCAAATTTTCCTCCGTTTCTCGCCGGGTGTTTTCCGTACACCTAGGGCAGAGAAGGTCATTGCATGCATTCCCAGATTACACATGCAAATTCACAGGTAAAATATGTATTTATAAAATTAATAAATAAATAAATTCATGGATGGATATTGTTTGCACTGGGGTCGGTGTAATCGACTTATCCACTCCCGCAAGCTTGCTGGCCTCGTACCAAAATTTGAAACAACAGCAACAACAACAATAATGTATTCAAATTTTAGCGCAAGGCCAGCAAGTTTCGGGAAAGGGGTTAAGTCAATGACATCTTCCTCAGTGCTGGGTATTTTGTCTTGATGTCTGTTGATAAGTGTCCTTCAATCTCAAGAATCTTGCTGAAGGTTCTTAAAGAATATAGGATTTTATGTTGGTCGACAATTCGAGTTTCAGTTCCGATCTCTTTCAGTCCTTCAGGTAGCATTTTGGATATTGTGCCATGTGCACCATTACGGCAAGAATAATTGTTGTCTTCATCTTCCACAATATCACCAGCTCTCTGGCTAGATTCTGATATTTCATATAAAAGAAATCGTCATTGTTATTATTATTATTATTATTATATTATTATTATTATCTCTTTATCACTGGTTTTGTTGGAGCTCCTGGAGTCTTTGCATGCGTAGCAGGCTTAATGGAAAATAAATGTTACACAAACTTGCTCGTGGAAATTTCCTTCTTTTGTCTTTGTCACGATCTCTTTGGTGGCCCTTAGCACATGGCTCCCCGGGCGACTGCACGAGTTGTCGGTAACTTGAGCCGGCCCTGCACACACACACACACACACACACACACAAACACACACACACACACACACACACAAATTCATTGACCCCCTATAATATATATGTGTGTGTTGTGAGAGTCTATACTCACACATATCCTTAAATAGTTCTTATACTTTATGCGTAGGGCAAAGCATCTCCGATGTTTATTTCACCTATATATTATATATATTTCTTTACTACCCACAAGGGGCTAAACATAGAGGGGACAAACAAGGATAGACAAATGGATTAAGTCGATTACATCGACCCCAGTGCGAAATTGGTACTTTATTTATCGACCCCGAAATGATGAAAGGCAAAGTCTACCTCGGCGGAATTTGAACTCAGAACGTAACGTCAGACGAAATACCACTAAGCATTTCGCCCGGGGCGCTAACGTTTATGCCAGCTCGCCGCCTAATATTATATATTATATATCACCTATATATTATATATAAACGTTATATATTGTATATATGTGTGTATATA
>NC_043007.1:32756459-32766459 GCF_006345805.1 Octopus sinensis
CCCTTTTGTCTGCTTGTTTGTCCCCTCTGTCTTTAGCCCCTTGTGGGTAGTAAAGAAATGGGTATTTTGCTATGTTCTGTGTTCAAATCCCACCAAGGTAGACTTTGCCTTTCATCCTTTCTGGGTCGATAAATAAAGTACTAGGGGTCGATGTAATCGACTTGTCCCCTCCCCCAAAGTTGCTACCCCTGAAGCAAAATTTAAAACCATTATTAATGGACAGAATTGGGCGGTGAGCTGGCAGAATCGTTAGCACGCTGGGCAAAAGGCTTAGCAGTATTTCGCCCATCGCTATGTTCTGAGTTCAAATTCCGCTGAAGTCGACTTTGTCTTTCATCCTTTCGGGGTTGATTAAATAAGTACCAGTTGAATACTGGGGTCGATGTAATCAACTCATCCTCACCTCCCCCTCAGCAAAAATTTGAAATAGTTATTAACGGACAGAATTGTTAACTCGCCGGTCAAAATGTTTTGTGGTATTTTGTCCGCCTCTGTGTTCTGAGTTAAAATTCCAGCGAGGTCGTCTTTGCCTTTCATCCTTTCAAGGTCGATAAATTAAGTACCAGTTGCATACTGGAGTCGATCTAATCGGCTGGGCCCTTCCCTCAAAATTTCGGGCCTTGTGCCTAGAGTAGAAAAGATTACTGTCTGCTATGAGTTACATTACTTCTATTGCGTCACCCATCAGTTGGTGCTTCTACGGTAGACACGTTCTGGGACAATTTTTGGCCAAAACACATTTAAGTTTAGCTAAATTTATGTGATTCGTGCATGCGAGCATGTGTGTGTGTGTGTGTGTGTATTTTACATCCATATTTACATGCATACATAACGTAGTCTTACCTATGCGTGCATGTGTAGCGCGTGTGGAGGCATGTACCTGGGTACATGTATTTAAGTATGCCAATCTATGATTTATTATCTATCTATCTATCCTCGCTGCAGCATTCGTTTTCTGTTTGATATAAGGTTTACTTCTACGTTATTGCTGAACAGCTTGGCTCTCTTTGAAGAATTTCTTCCACAGAAGTCTTAAAAGGCAGCAGGGGGCTTCGATAAAAAACATGATGTTTATTGCCAGGTTGAACATAAAATTTCTGTTTATGGGTTGTGTAATTGTGTCTAACTTTCTGTCTCTGTATGAGCATTTATTTCCCTTACTCTGTGTGTGTGTGTTTGTGTGTGTGTGTGTGTGCCTCTGTGTGTGTGTGTGTGTGTGTGTGTGTGTGTGTGGTGTGTGTATGTGTGTGTGTGTGTGAGTGTGTGTGTGTGTGTGTGTGTGAAGGTAAACTAGCTTGACACAGCCATAACGTTATGCTGTACTTTTAACATAAAAAAGAGAACAAGTTCAAAGAACTACGAAAGGTTTACGAAGTTTTCTTTTATCAACATGTGGAATATTTATGAGTGGGCAGCGTTTACCCATTTATCACCACGATTCTCAGATCTGAAATGTGTAGTGCTTAGTAATGCTATTTTCTGTATATTGTAGATTTCCAATCACATGGTTCCGGGTTCAGTCCCACTGCGTGACACCTTGGGTAAGAGTCTTCTACTAAAGCCTCGAGCCGACCAAAGTCTTGTGAGTGGATTTGGTAGACGGAAACTGAGAAAAGTCCGTCGTATATATATAAGCTTTTACTTCATACATGCTTGCTCAATTTGAATCATTCTCAGTCGAAAGACGCCTGTTGTTATTTCTTTATATTGTATTCATTATTGTGTACTATGTTCTCCGTTTTTTGCTTGTTATTTTTTCGTCTTTGTTGCCGTACACATTCGCTAGGTTTCTTCCAAAGGGGCCTAATGCTCTTAGCTTAGACTTTTTGTGGACAACCAGATCGAACCATCTCAAGTGTAACTGTCCGAAATGGTCGTGACTTATGACACTTGACTGATGAAAGAAAGCCAAGAATGACCCGTCTTTTTATGCCTGCCCTTCTAATTGTTGTCTCTCTTGTCCGCCTTTGTGTCGTCTATCTGTCCGAATGTTTTAAGGCCCTCTATTGCGTTTTTGCTCTCTCTCTATATATATGTATGTATGTATATATGTATTTATTATTTGTGTCTGTGTTTGTCCCCCTACCATTGCTTGATGATCGATGTGTGTTTACGTCCTCGTCATTTAGCAGTTTGGCAAAAAGAGATGGTTTGAATAAGTAGTAAGCTTACAAAGAATAAGTCCTGGTATTGATTTGTTAGACTAAAAGGTGGTGCTCCAGCATGGCCGCAGTCAAATCACTGATGCAAGTAAAAGAATAAGAGAATAAAAGAATGGTATTTGTCCCGGCTCTTTACATTCTGGGTTCAAATCATGCTGAGGTCACCCTCACCTTTCATTTTTCTGGATTTATAAAATATAGCGCCAGTCAAGGACGAGGGCCCACAGTCCTAACTAATCTCCTTCCTTTAAGACTGCATCTAAATCAAATATCGTTATTATTATTGTGATTAAGGCGGCGACCTGGCAGAATTGTTTACACGCCGGACTAAGTGCTTCTGAGTTCAAATTCCACTGTGGTCAACGTTGTCTTTCATCCCTTCGGGGTTGATAGAATAAGTATTAATTGTGCAGTGAGATCAATGTCAATCAATTTGCCCCTCCCCACAATTTCAGGCCTTGTGCGTATTGTAGAAAGGATTATTATTGTTAGCGCATTGGACAAAATGCTTAGCACCATTCCCTCCTGAGTTCAAATACCACTGAGGTCAATTTTGTCTTTCGGTCTTCTGGGATCGACAAAATAAAGCACCATTCAGTTACTGAGAGTGGTGTTCCAATGTAATTGATTTGCCCCACCCCTCAAAATTGCTCATCTTGTGTCTAAACTAGAAACAATTATGGGTGGCCTTTTGCTTCCGTTCTCCTCCTGGAGTTTTCACTTACAGCTTGATTGATGATTAATTGATCTCCACAGCCTCATAATGCTTTTCAACGTTTCGGCTGTTATTCTGGAAATGTTCTTCCCCATTAAATAGAACACTAAATTAATTATTCTATTTTATATACAACACACACCACACACACACACACACACACACACACACACACACACACACACCACACACACACACACACACACACACACACACACACACACTGTTGGCAGACGAGAATCGTTTGCTATGGGCACTGGAACTGTTAGATCACCTGATTTCGACGCATTGCATCTCTTCAGTGACAGAACCCCGCTCGCTGCATACCAGCCAAATCTCGCTGCCAGAAGAGACACAATATACCAAAATCTCTTCATTTGGCAGTTCCAGCGCACAAAGCAAACTATTCCCATCTGCAAGCGATGTGTGTGTGTGTGTGTGTGTGTGTGTGTGTGTGTGTGTGTGTGTGTGTGTGTGTGTGTGTGCTTGTGTGTATATGTGCGTATGCTTTTATGCACCGTGCGTCCACATGAAAGGTTCTCTCAAGCTAAATAACGTAGTATTCAGTGTTCAAACAAAGATATCCACATTATGTTGATTATAAAGATTGCTTTTGATGATACTGATTTTGTCGCGAATAGTTATTCTATTTTTATGCAGAAGGTGTCCCTGAATTTATTCTGCTTTTCATAAGAGTTGCAGTGTTGTCTTTTGCGAAGTTTCGCATTCTTTAAGTCCAGGAAAACAAACTCTTTACTCGATTTGTCTTTTATTTTTGTCTGTTGTTTATTTTTTTATTCCTTTTCTTTTCTTTCCTTTAATGTTCGCTGCTCTAATGGCATCAACAGCAAGAACTTGATCTAAAATAGGTTAAAATAACATTTACAACAACAACAACAAAAGTTGAAATATCACTTCCCCGTCTAGGTATACGCGTGCGCATGTCAGTCAGGGTGACATGCTGAGAAATTCGCATTCATAGACTCACTAAGCTGACTGATGAAACTTTGACACACACGTACACATGTAGTGTGTGTTGTATATGTATATATATATATATATATGTATATGTATGTGTGTGTGTGTGTGTATATATATAATATATATATATATATATATATATATATATATATATATATAAATATATGAATATATATTATATATGTATGAATGCATATGTATGTTGGTGTGTGTATATATATATAATATATATATATATATATATATATACATATGTGTATATATATATGTATGTATGTTTGTATACGTATGCATGTATATATATATGTGTGTATATAAAACCACAGACGCACACGTACAGACAGACGTCTGCGCAAAATGCCATTATATTGTAATGAGGTGTAACAAACAATAACGAGACAAAGGTAATTAGTCCTTTCATCTCTAGGCCTGAAATTTTTGAGGAGAGAGCCAGTCGCTTACATCGATCCCAGTACGCAACTGGTACTTAATTTATCGACCTCAAAAGGATAAAAGGCAAAGTCGACCTCAGCGGTATTTGAACTCAGAACGTAATGGCAGACGAAATATCTATTTCTTTACTACCCACAAGGAGCTAAACACAAAGGGGACAAACAAGGACAGATAAATGGATTAATCGATTATATCGACCCCAGTGTGTAACTGGTATTTATTTAATCGACCCCGAAAGGATAAAAGGTAAAGTTGACCTCGGCGGAATTTGAACTCAAAACGTAAAAACAGACGAAATACCTATTTCTTTATTGCCCACAAGGGGCTAAACACAGAGGGGACAAACAAGGACAGACAAACGGATTAAGTCGATTATATCGACCCCAGTGCGTAACTGGTACTTATTTAATCGACCCCGAAAGGCTAAAAGGCAAAGTCGACCATGGTGAAATTTGAACTCAGAACGTAAAAACACGAAATATCTATTTCTTTACTACCCACAAGGGGCTAAACACAGAGGGGACAAACAAGGACAGACAAACGGATTAAGTCGATTATATCGACCCCAGTGTGTAACTGGTACTTAATTTATCGATCCTGAAAAGATAAAAGGCAAAGTCGACCTCAACGGTATTTGAACTCAGAACGTAATGGCAGACGAAATATCTATTTCTTTACTACCCACAAGGAGCTAAACACAGAGGGGACAAACAAGGACAGATAAATGGATTAAGTCGATTATATCGACCCCAGTGCGTAACTGGTACTTATTTAATCGACCCCGAAAGGATGAAAGGTAAAGTCGGAATTTGAACTCAGAACGTAGCGGTAGACGAAATACCGCTAAGCATTTCACCTGGCATGTTAATGTTTCTGCCATGCTCGCCAGCTTGAGACGAAGGTAAATAATGAAGGTACCTTTACAGACAGCACACAACGACGACGACGACCACCGCCACCACCACCTCTTGTAATAAGCACTCAGATATTTGCACATAAAATACCTTTGTTGCACCTGTCTGCTTCTAATATACGACTGGTTGAAGGTAAATTAGAGTGAGCTTGTGCAGAGATTGCAGCTGGCACCTTTCTTCTGATCTACCGTTGCCACCCATTAAGAAATGTCTGCTACTGAATTCTGATTGTAGGCCAAGGATTTCGACAATATTTTCTGGAACCACCCTAATAAATAATTTTGTTTTTGTATTTCTTTTGTCAGATTCTCGATGTGAAACAAATTCTGTGCTGGTTAGACAACCGATTGATTGCTTAACCAGCATATTAAACAATCAATCGATTAGGTTGTTTGATATTTAACCGATTGACTTACTATAAAGAAGTGATATTGAACCAGTCTGTGTGTTTATTTTTATTGGCGTTATGACCCTCCCAAGGCACACCAAGAATAATAAAATAGTCTACTATTTAATACTTTGTGTTTCTTTTCTGTTTTGTTTTGTTTTGTTTCTTTCAGTTTTTATTGGATTGTCAGATAACTTTTGTTTCGAATATTATTCGAATTAACACGAAAAATATTGGTTTCAAATTTTAGCACAAGGTGCAATTCGGCAGTGGTGGAGAGGTGAATCGATTACATCAACCCCAGTACTAACTGACCCTTATTTTATCAACTCTGAAAGGATAAATGGGACCAAACACGAAACTACGTGGTTACAAAGCGAGCTTCTTAATCACCCGACCCTCAGGTGGTGACTTATAGCACCTTTAGAGGTTATTGGCTCCCAAACGAAACAATCATTGATTCATTGATTATCTAACAGAAGCTGTGACAAGGGAGAGTCTGTAAGCACGATGCAGAACAAATATCACAAAGAACTTTGTTCACCAAGAACTGTCTTTTTTTCTTTTCTGTTTTTCTCGTCTGTGTTTAATTTAAAAGAAACAGATGAGGTGATGTCGGGGTCTCTACGCAGAAGCGCGATCTGCTGTAAATAAAAACCTAATTTCTCTAAAACCAAGCCTCCTTCTCTTAAAAAAAATATACATTAGATAATTTAGGCTTAAATACACTGTACATGATAGTCACGGCTGGAGCGTCTTTAATCATAGCTTTCTTTTAAAACTATGTTTTGAGTCTTGGACTCATAAAGTCGGTTTCCTTGTTTCCAAAGTCTAACAGTTCTTGCATTGGGAAGATGCTTTCTACACAACTTGTGAGGGTGCTTAGAGCTCTAAATCAATGGTTGACCGAATCAGAGAGATTCTGAGGGATGTAATACAGTAACGTCTCGCCATATCGCGGTTCATCTATCATGGTTTATTATTTAAGATAACGTCAATTCCTCCGTGGTGTTGTTTTGCATTTGTGATAAAATAAATATATGCAAATTATAAAAATAAAAAAAATACAGTACAGGTGCAGGAGTGGCTGTGTGGTAAGTAGCTTGCTTACCAACCACATGATTCTGGGTTCAGTCCCACTGCGTGGCATCTTGGGCAAGTGTCTTCAGCCTTGGGCTGACCAAAGTCGTGTGAGTGGATTTGGTAGACGGAAACTGAAAGAAGCCCGTCGTATATATGTATATATATATGTATGTGTGTGTATATGTTTGTGTGTCTGTGTTTGTCCCCTCAACGTTGCTTGACGACTGATGCTGGTGTGTTTATGTCCCCGTAACTTACCGGTTCGGCAAAAGAGACTGATGGAATAAGTATTAGGCTTACAAAGAATAAGTCCTAGGGTCGATTTGCTCGACTAAAGGTGGTGCTCCAGCATGGCCACAGTCAAATGACTGAAAAAAGTAAAAGAGTAAAAGAGTACAGTACTGTGTCTACTGTGCAGATTCTCACCTATCAGCTGGGGTTTTTGGAACGCAACACCCGTGATAATTGAGGGATTACTGTAATGTGTCTTTCTAAAGATTAAGATAGGCTTTCACTGTAGAGAGAGAAAACTTGATGTATGTTGGCCATTTTGGGTTTTTTCAATGATGCATACTCACAGCCAATCAAATGGTCGGACGAAAATTTGTCGTCTCTGATAGAGAAAAAAGTGAGTAAAAATCAGGTTTCCTTGCTTGGCATGTTTGTATACCAGGTGGTGAAACTGTTGGATTAGAACTGGAAAATATTTCCCAACTTCACAATGCTTACGTATTATTGTGAATTAGAAAGAAAATATGGAAACTTCCCCCACAGAAATACTGTTTACAGATTCAGGGAGCTGTATAAGATGATTCTACCAAATTGGCAGAGATCCTCTGGGCGAGAGGCCAAAAGGACCAGATAACATTTCTGGAATTATCTTTCATATAATCTTAACCGCATTTTCGCAAACGGCAAAGAGGAATTGCTACAATCCAATCATTCCGTTTCATGAAGAATGCATTACGTTTTATACACAGCGTATATGTAATTGCTTTGTTGTCTGTTCTAGATATCAGAGATATCGTAAATGACGGTGTCACTAGCATAGAATGTTATACTACCATCCAACATACATAAAATATAAACAATTGCTATCATATTCTGAAGAGTGCTGCTGTTTGTGAAACACATTGTTCTCCGGTTTCTTTTGATTTGGTTACCATTGTTGCGTGGCTGTGTTTACTTGTTTACCGGTTTGCTAACCGCGTGTAAAATGATAAACAACACACACGATTGATAGAAGCTTTATTTGCTGATTATAGTGTTTTTTTTGGATCTTTTCGGTTTGAACGGCAGTTTTTTAAAATAATTTCCACGTAACTAAACACTTTTAAACTTCGTATACTGGTAGAATGTGTTTATAAAACATCTTTTCTCTTGGTTTTATTGAGAAAATTCTATATGTTGTAGGATATTTGTTGTTTTTTTTCTTCAATTTCTGCAATTTCAACCAATCAATAGCGTCTATTGAGGTGAAAACATTCTGTACCGTATGAATATGTCCCTCGTTTAAGAAACAGATTGGGTTTATTTACATTTCTGAAGAAAAAAAGATACCCTTCCCCCCACCCCTAACCCTAACCCTAAAACAGATTGAAATGCAATAGATCGATACTAGGGTCATAATTATGGGTGACAATTTCATATGACACCGCTAGAAAAAACTGCCGTTCAAACCGAAAAGATCCATACATTGTTCTCCGGTTTCTTTTGATTTGGTTCCCATTGTTGCGTGGCTGTGTTTACTTGTTTACCGATTTGCTGGCTGCGTGTAAAATGATAAACAACACATAAACAATTGATAGAAGCTTTATTTGCTGATTGTAGTGTCTTTTGTGTTGGTCTTTGGATGAAGAATAAAGACACTTTTTACACACTGGGAGAAACAAACTCTGGGGTCAACGACAAAATAGCTGGTATGTATCGATCTGTGGTAGGCCATCACAACAACCAGGGAAACATCGCACTAAAATCATGATGGTGAATCTGTACTTTCAATCTGCATGGCTGCTGAATGAGAACATGAAAATGGAGTTGTTAAAACAGCGTCTTGGTATTCTGAGCTTACCGCTAAAAATCCACCTTTTATAAAGTGCATTAGAAGATTCTAGAAAGTCGAATCATGTAATGGCTTGACGCTTATTGATCAGTTAAGTGACCGATCATGTAAAACAGTAGTGAACTTGACATGGCATTCGCATGGCTGGTCAGCGATTCGAAGTCGAATCTGCTACACCATCAACCAATTGGTTGCATCTCATGACTGCTGTGTCGCCATTTCTCGGTGTATTTCAACCAGAAAAATGTTCACTTCAAGAGAATAACAAGCTACATAATGCAAAATGTTTACTTTTCAAAAATTCCAATTCTAAAGGGTTGAAACAAACCCGAGCAACGCCGGGCAATACTGCTAGTATATATATATATATTATATATATATCATCAATTGTATCGTTTCCCCGATCTAGATCTGGAAATATATTACAGGAATATATACCGAAAGTATGTTTTTATTAAAAATATCATTAGTTAAGTTAACTCACCAATGCAAATAAAGTTGTGTTTATACAAAATATAATACCGAGGCCCTTATCACACTAAATATATCTTCTTTCATCTCCGGAAACATTGATGGTCGCATAAAATATTTATTTCAAAGATTTATCTTCGACATTGGTACGCATATTCTTCGGCATTACTGCACACGTGCGGCTTTAAAGACTATTTTAAGAGAGTAATTTTACATAGATACAAGTCACATGGCTTCTCTCTTATGATGTATCTGTGAGAAATTGTCACAATTTCGAGCGACAGTTATCACAACAATATGGCTTCCTTCTTGTCTGAATAATACATTTATGAAAATTTAAGTCTCTATTTTTAAGAGAATGTTGCACTACATGTCTCACCGATATGGCTTCATCCTCGTGTGGATACGTTTATGTATAGTAAAGTCATCATAACGATATGACTTCATTCTTGTATGAATATATTTGTGAACATCTAAGTCTCCATTTTAAGAGAACGACACTCCACAAATATAACTAAAAGTAATATGGCTTCATCTTCGTATAAATACGTTTACGTCTAGTTAAGTCTTACTGATTTACCACAGTCATCACAATGGTGTATATTTTCTTTTGATGTTTGTTAGAAGTTAAGCTGCTACTTTGAGAAAATGATTTGGTGGAATTCTGCTTTATGCACGACATATGAACCCCTCATGACTTTTTTTAGTTGTTTGGAATTTTCAGAAAATTTTTGTGAATTTGTATTTTACATATGGGATTTCATAGGATTA
>NC_043007.1:32771459-32818959 GCF_006345805.1 Octopus sinensis
CGTATACAATAATTTCATTATACATACATACATTCATGCACACATGCACACACACACAAACACACATACACACACACACACACACACACACACACACACACACACACACACACACACACATGACGGAATTTCAAAATACGGTTTTCATCTTCTAAATTCACTCATAAAACACTGCTTGGTTCGGGTCTACTGTTGAGGGCACTTGCCCGAGGTGTGTTGCACAGGGAAATTGAACCTGAAAGCATGTGGTTGCAAAGCGAGTTTCCTAACCACACAACCATAGCCACACCTATGAACAGCAAGATGATGTAAATCTTTGTTTAGTGAGAGAAAAATAGGTGCCACATGTGTCCTTATAACTGCAGACACTCACAAAGCATTCACACATTAATACATACATGCATACATAGATACATACATATATACATACATGCATACATACATACTTGCATAGATACATACATACTTATATACATCCGTACATATATATATGCATATATACATTTATACATACATACATGCATACATACACACATCCATCCATCCATCCATCCATCCATCCATCCATCCATCCATACATACATACACACATACATACATACATACATACATACATACATACATACATACATACATACATACATACATGTAATCTGGAGGTAATCTATATAGTTAAATACAGACGTATTCAAAAGTATCATACGGAAATATATTTGCTAGCATTTAATCTAGGTGTAATCTATAAACTTTTGTGCAAACAAAAAATGTGGTCTACATATATTCCACAAACTTATCTGCAAAGCATGTAATCTGTATGTAATAAAAATGTAAACTATAAAGATATATACACAGAGATGGAAATCATAAACGTAATGGCTCAGGCTATAATGTTGGTCATTCAACTACAACTACAGCACTTTCTCGGCGACTGAACATGCGTTTACAATAAGGTGCCAATGGAACGCATTTCATTACACGCTACAATACCAGAAAGAGGAGAGAGAGAGAAAGAAAGAGAAAGAGAGAGAGAGAGAGAGAAACAACAGTGTATTAACCATAAAAGTTATATATATATATGCATACATATATACATATACATACATACATATTCATACATACATACATATATATATATACACACATATATATGTATGTATGTATGTATGTATGTATGTATGTATGTATGTATGTATGTATGTATGGATAGATGGATGGATGGATGTATAATATGCTCAAAGCAAAGATTAACATAATAGATAGCACCGGTGAAAGAAGTGCTGACGTACAGGTAATAAATTCTAAATCTAGTGATAACGACATCATCATTAACATAACTTCATTCCAGTAATTCTTACTTACTAAATTACATGTTGGTTCGTACGCACACGTGTGCACACACACACACACACACACATACACACACACACACACGCACACACACGCACACACACACAAGTTTCAGTTTTGTATTTGGTTTGCAAGTTTCTTGACGTGAACCAATAATAAACACATGCTCTGGTTCAGATTCACTTCTTTTTTTGTTTTTTTTTTACTGTCCATTGGTTAACAATTTGGCCAATTAATTTGATTAATCGTTTCGTCAGTTAATCAGCAAGGTTCATCAAAGTACTTTTATCGCCAATCGCGAGGGAACTGAAGCAAACCCGGAGTAAAGAAAGCACGTCATTGAGGAGGTCACGGATGGTGTGACAAAAGGAGTTTGAGATGCCAGGCTGAATTATTGGTTGAACGGACGATTAATCAAACAATTGATCAGTTAAATGGTTCAATGTTTCACCAACTGACTCCCCCTCCCACCAAATAAAAAAAATAAATAAATGAAAGAAGTGAAAGAACCAGTGCGTATCTTTATTATTGGCATAATGACCCTCCCAGTACAGGGATTTATATATATATTTTTAACTGTAGTTTCAGCTCAGAGCTGCAGCCATGCTGATGCACCACCGTTTGAAAGCAAAGTCAACCTCAGCGGAATTTGAACTCAGAACGTAACGGCAGACGAAATACCGCTAATCATAACTGTTCAACGCACTACGCAAAAAATTCTTCTATACACATGCTGACATAGAACCAACGTTGAATCCTCTATTTGCAATATTACCGAAACTGGAACTATAGCACTTATTCAGCATTACCTGACACCTTTGGGTCTCAATGACACCATTATCTCTTATAACCTTAACTGTATATATATATATATATATATATATATATATATATATATATATATATATATATATATATATATCTATATATATAATATATATAAGTGCTGAAAAGTTCCTGGCTTAAGAGTATTGCAAAAGGCCAGGTTACAGTCCAAATTTCCGAGTCCTTTTACGGGGCTTAGAAAAACTGAAGGACCGCTGCAATAAGTGTGTGAGTCTGAGAGGGGAATACGTTGAATAAAATCATAAATAACTGATCCTCCTGTGTTTTCTTTTACCCAAAGCCAGAACCTTTTCAGCCAGAACCTCGTATATCACTGCATAGCTTTCACGTCTTCTCTCTAGCTTATCTGGTTCGCCGAGCCAATCTTCTTTGTGTAGTGGCACTGGATTGCCTCAAATTCGACCTCGGCGGAATTTGAACTCAGAACGTAGAGGAAGACGAAATACCTATTTCTTTACTGCCGACAAGGGGTTAAACACAGTGGGGGCAAACAAGGACAGACAAACGGATTAAGGCGATTACATCGACCCCAGGGCGTAACTGGTACTTATTTAATCGACCCCGATAGGATGAAAGGCAAATTCGACCTCGGCGGGATTTGAACTCAGAACGTAACGGCAGACGAAATACCGCTAAGCATTTCGCCCGGCGTGCTAACGTTTCTGCCAGCTCGCCGCCTTCTTTAACATAGTAAAAACATCACCGCTGCCTCGGAGTTACTTAAGTTAGTTTAAAGCTAAGGGAGTAAACTCTGAAAGGAAATCTGGGGCATAGTCCCACGCGTAGACATTTACTTTACTCAACACTATTCTGGCACCTACTACAGTCATTCAGTATCAAACGTATTCGTAATACCGCTTGTTTAAATATTACCAGCGTAGTAACCCAGGTTCCCAATACCCTTGTCCAGGTTAACATCCTTGAGAAATAGCTCCAGCAGCAAAAACAGTCCCCGACTTCCTACGCAACCGCTGAGCCTGGATGCGCATGCATCCATCCGTCGATGCTCTCGGTGTCGAGGGTTGACCTGCTTTCTCTTCTGCGGGTCTTACGAATAGCAAAGGACCACGTTTCGGACTTCTCCCACTGCGAGCTCTGGGACGAAGACCGCTGCGCTCAACAGCAACAGCAAAAATAACATAAGAACAACAGTTACTGGTTCAAAGCCTTTAACTAGAAATGGGGTTCGTCCTACGATCGTCAGGATAAGATCTTCGTCGATTGAAACAATAGTAGAATGTTTATGAATCTTGAGTTCACTGTGGGACAAGGCCTTCATCGATCCATTATGGCCCGCTTTTATGAATAACAAACCCAATGATATTCTACACATTAATATAAATAGAGTAACAGAGGGGTGAGGTCCGCACTGTGCGATGTTTTCATGGGAGCGACACTTTTGGGTCTGGTGTATAAATCTTACATGGGGAGCGAATGAGGACGGGGGTGACAAACTGAAGGGTTCCCCATGGCGGCACACTCTCTAACCATGTCACTGGCTCTACACAACTTTTAGTAATTTCCCAGCACCTCCGGAGATTGAATTACCTATTCTTATCTTTCGGGCGACACATCCGTTTTTATATATTTGTTCTCTCGAAGACTCAATTTATTTTCTCCTCTGGAAGGAGGAATTCATTATTTTGTTGAAGGGATTCATTTATTCAATGTCTTCGGCTTCAAACTCCAGAGAGATTTTGGCCCGGGTTAGATCTCTCTCCACCTGGCTATGCCATTGGTGGGATGTGATTTGAAGGACTTTGGCTGTTGTTCATAGCCTTTTGAGCAACTACGAAGAATACCTTTTGTTCATGTTGTCTCTATTAACATTGCAGGTCCAGTTGGTATCACTCAACCAACTGGTAGAGAAAGACATCGTCTCCAGTAAGATCAGGAGATCGAAATTTCCGGACAACATTCACGGGTGCATCTAAGTAACGGATATAAAGACACGAAATTATGACTCAAAATGTTGCTTATTTTCTGTCTTAACAATGTCACAATTTTATTAAGTTAATTAGCGATTCTCTTATCATTACATTGGCAATTGCGGTGAAGTCTAAATTTCACTGACGAAGTCGGAAAAATACAAAATCTGTCCTGAGTTGCCTCCCGTCCTTGCCGAAATATTAAAAATAATATCGGTTTTTAACATTTATTTGATAAAGCTATAAATCTGGAGAAGAGAATAGTTAATTAGATCTATGCCGGTTTTTGGCTGGTATACTAATTTATTGATCACGGAAAAATGAAAGGCAAAACCAACATCGTTATGATTCGAACTCAGACCGTTCTAAGAGACTGTTGGACATTTTACCTCTGCTCCAGCGATACTTTCGATCCAGTACTCATTGTCTAATACTGTTTTCCCTTGCAATAGTATTATTTCAAGTTAGTTTTTCTAATAGTCTCTTTATTATGGTAACACTAATTAAGGCGGCGAGCTGGCAAAATTGTTGTCATTACGCTCTGAGTTAAAATTCCGCCGAAGTCGATTTTGCCTTTCATCCTTTCGGGGTCGATTAAATAAGTAGCAGTTACGCACTGGGGTCGATATAATCGACTTAATACCTTTGTCTGTCCTTGTTTTTTCCCCTCTATGTTTAGCTCCTTGTGGGCAATAAAGAAATAAGAATCGTTAGCACGCCGGGCGAAATGCTTACCGGTATTTCGTCTGCGGCTACGTTCTGAGTTCAAATTCCGCCGAGGTCGACTTTGCCTTTCATTCTTTCGGGGTCTATTAAATAAGTACCAGGGAAATACTGGAGACGATGTAATCGACAAGTCCTCTCCCCCATAATATGAGGTCTTGGGCCTCCAGTAGAAAGGATTATGTTAACACCTCAACATTTTTGTTTTAGGCAGAATCAGCGATTCTCAATCAATAGCTAATTTAACCCCGGGAGCAAAATTTCACATGGCAGAGAGTATATATATATATATATATATATATTATATATATATATATATATATATAATTCCACAAGATTCGTATCGCATTCTACGTCAAACTTCTTACAGAAGTATCTCTATATAAGAATCATATAGACGTATGAATGGATGGACGGATAGATAGAGAGAAAGCCAGACAGATAAACCAACAGACACATAGATAGACAGACTAATAGACACATAGATATATAGATAGACAGGTAGATGTATAGATAGGTAGATAGATATGCGTAGCGTAGGGTTTATTTTCCAGCGATGAACTTTAAAATCGATCAGAAAAGCGCAAAGCCGGTCCTTCAGGAACCAAATTACACGAGGTATACTGAATGACTGATACTCCGGCGCAGTAGACTCAGAAATGCAGTAAATCAATGACTGGGCCATTGGGAACTTAGTAACGAGGTCATTGCTCGACAACTGCCACGTTAAATTAATCAAGGGAGGCAACTGAGATTTAAACGACGGGAGATTATCTTTCCACCCTGGAAGTGTAATTAGCAGTTAATATATCCGTTAATCTCTCTTTATCTCAGGTCATATGTGTGAGTGTGCCTTGTGAGTAATTAACGTGGGTGTCTGTGCTGTGATATGTGTGTGTGTGTGTAGTTATTCCTGTACGTAAGCATGTTGTATGTATATACATACCTCTCTGTGTGTCTGTCTCTCTCTGGTCAAACCGTCCAACACATGCCAGCATAGAAAACGGACGTTAAACGATGATGATCATATATATATATATATATATATATATATATATATATATATATACATACGCACACACACTCATATATATATATATAAGACATATGTCGAGAGTAAAGGAATTTTGTTAGCATCTTCGTTCGACTCCATTCTTTCATTTATCATATATATATATAATACATAGATATATGTATATATATAATATATATATATATATATATATATATATATATATATATTATATGTGTGTGTGTGTGTATATATAAGTATATATTTATATGTTTTCTTTTATTCTTTTACTTGTTTCAGTCATTTTGATTGCAGCCATGCTGGAGCACTGCCTTTAGTCAAGCAAATCGACTGCAGGACTTATTTTTTGTAAGCCTAGTACTTATTCTATCAGTCTTTTTTGTCGAACCGCTAAGTTATGGGGACAGTTGTTATAAATACATACACATAAATATATATATATATACGATGGGCTTCTTTCAGTTTCCATCTACCAAATCCACTCACAAGGCTTTGGTTGGCCTGAGGTTATAGTAGATGACATTTGCCCAAGGTGCCATGCAATGGAACTGAACCTGGAATCATGTGGTTGGTAAGCAAGCTACTTACCACACAGCCACTCTTGCGCCTATGTATATACATGCATATATATGTGGAACCATGTGGTTGGGAAGCAAGTTTCTTACCACCCAGCCATGCTACGTAGTATTTTCTACTTATTTGAACCAATCAAAGAGCAGCATTCTCTTCACCATTTTCATTGTATAAAACTCTTCCATGAAGAATCTTCCTCTTTGGCTTATTGGTTTTCCTTTGGCAGGATAACATCAATTTTTTCTTCAACGGATGTCTAAACAGGAATCAATAGAATCTCTTTTTCTTCATGTGGAAGTCACATTTCACCTAGTTTTAAATAACAAGACATGTTTAAGCTGAATGAGAAATCAATTTGCTGTATCTCATTTTCCTCTTTAGTGATTACCTCAGTACAAACATCTGTTGCTGTTGCTGCTATGTAGGACACACAAAAAAATATTCATTTAAGAATATATGAACAACACTATTTCTACAACATTGATTTACATATTTGTATGTGTGTGTGTTTTCTACAATACACTTATGCAAATGTCTCTTTTATTAATGTTACTATTTAAAACTTCCTATTTTCTGTTTTTCTCTTTCTTTTCAGTTCAGACCTGGACTTCACAATCTTTGGAAAAAAAAAAGAATAAAAACATACTGTTTAATTACTTTGAGTCATAAAACCACAGGACAGCAAGATGCCTGCATTTGGCAACAGATGGAAAATAAAAAGAGTGTTAATAGAATATGTCATTATTATATAATATGTCAAGTTAATATACGTCCATATTTTTCAAACATCATTTTACATTCTGGTTCCACAGTGGTGCAGCCAGAGTGTGTGCCGCACCCCTGGAGTTTGCCACTCCTTCCATTAGACCCCCAAGGTATACGAGGTTATACAGTAGGCCCAAAAGCATTGCCTGGGGTGCAGGCATGGCTGTGTGGCTAAGGAGTTTGCTTGCCAACCTCATAGTTTTGGGTTCAGTCCCACAGCATGGAACCTTGATTAAGTGTCTTCTACAATAGTCCCAGGATGATTAATGCTTTGTGAATAGAACTGTGTGTGTGTGTGTGTGTGTTATGTATGTACAACAAAATAAGGGCAAGACTTGAAATAAGAACTGGGTGGTGGTGGGATCAAACTGTTTGACTAACACTGAAAGGCCATGCTCCAGCATCACCATAGTCCAATGACTGCAACAAATAAAAGTTTACAAACCAGTGCCCATTGACTGGCTCCTGTGCTGGTGGCACATAAAAAGCACCCACTACACCCTTGGAGTGGTTGGCGTTAGGAAGGGCATCTGGCAGTAGAAACATTGCCAGATAAGATTGGAGCCTGGTGCAGCCTACTGGCTTGCCAGTCCCCAGTCAAACAGTCCAACCCATACCAGCATGGAAAGCGGACGTTAAATGATGATGGCAATGACGATGATACCCCATCTCACTGTTTTCTTTGCACATACTACAGTAGTTTCTGCTCTTCAAAGGTGGATGATGTTGTGCCACCTTACTCAGGCACTAGGGACACACTCCTCCTCCAGTCACCTATATTTTACCTTTCCTATCAGATCCCAACCTTATCCAATCATTTGTGTTACACACCACATCACCTAAAAAGATTACTTCTTCGTGAGATAATCCAGTTTGCAATAAATTTCTACTCTTTTACTTGTTTCAGTCATTTGACTGTGGCCATGCTGGAGCACTGTATTTAGTCGAGCAAATCGACCCCAGGACTTATTCTTTGTAAGCCTTGCACTTATTCTATTGGTCTCTTTTGCTGAACACACCAACATCAGTTGTCAAGCAATGGTGGGGGTACAAATACACACATATATACTTGACGGGCTTCTTTCAGTTTCCGTCTACCAAATCCACTCACAAGGCTTTGGTCAGCTCGAGGCCATAGTAGAAGACACTTGCCCAAGCTGCCACGCAGTGGGACTGAACCCAGAACCATGTGGTTAATAAACAAGCTACTTACCACACAGCAACTCCTGTGTATATCACAGAAATATTCGGTAAACCCTACGTGGATTACTGGTTTTTTCAGCTTTGCAACTCTAACTGATCACTCATTCTTCTAAATGTGAGTAGCCATGCATCTCTTCTACAAATATCTGCCCTGACCAACCCTTATCTTCTCCCTACTTTAATCCCTCATACCCTAGCATAAAGCTGATCCCAACTCCCTGAAGGCTCATAGTCTTGCCAGTTGCATCACAATCTCGCTAGAGCCACTGCCATGTAAAAAATCACCCGTTACACACTGGACAGTGGTTGGCATTAGGAAGGGCCTCCAGCCATAGAAACCATGCCAAAGTATGATGCAGGCCTCGACCCACTGGCCTGCATGGAACCATCCAACCCAGGCCAGCTAGGAATGTGGATTTTAAATAATGATGATCATATTGAACTCATATTCATACAGGAGTTATTGAAGCAAAGATAGGTAGCTGGTAGTAGTAGTCATCATCATTTAACGTCCATTCGCCATGCTGGCATGGGTTGGACGGGTTGACCGAGGTCTGGCTGCACCAGGCCCAATCTACAGCTGGATGCCCTTCCTAACGCCAACCACTCCGAGAGTGTAGTGGGTGCTTTATACATGCTGCTGGCATGGGAGCCAGTCAGAGAGCACTGGCATCAACCACATTTGGGTGGTGATTTTTACATGCCACTGTCACGGGAGCCAGTGGGGGTGGAGAGGACTGGTATCAACCATGTTCAGATGGTGCTTTCTACATGCCACCAGCACGGAGACCAAATCAGACCACACTGAAAGCATGGGTCGATATCATTATAAATCTATCCTTGTTTATTAATGATTCATTCATTAATGATCTGGCTAACATTTAATTATGAACCATGTTATGCTCATCACGAACTGATTATCTAACATTCTGCTTGGACTGCAAAAGTTTGCCCCAGCAACCATCCACAATGTTCAGGACAACTTGGGGTTCTGGAGCAAAACCCCTTTTTCCCTTTTGTGTTCTATTATTCATTTATCCTTGATTCATTAAATTGGTTTCTTTTTGGAGAGATATACCAAAATTACCTTGGATGATAGGGTGACATGCTGTGCTTGAGGAGACCTATCGAGTCAAGTACATCAACATCAACAGCAATAACAAAATCAAATCAAATGGAAATTGTAGTTATGAGCCCTGTGCTGATAGCATATAAAAAGCACCATCTGAACATGGCCAATGCCAGTGCTGCGTTGACTGGCTTCCGTGCCGGTGGCATGTTAAAAAAATCATCCGATCGTGGCCAATGCCAGCCTCCTCTAGCTGCTGTGGTGGTGGTACGTAAAAAGCATCCACTACACTCTTGGAGTGGTTGGCGTTAGGAAGGGCATCCAGCTGTAGAAACATTGTCAGATCAGATTGGAGCCTGGTGCAGCCTCCAGTCGAACTGACCAACCCATGCCAGCATGGAAAATGGATGTCAAACAATGATGATGATACAAGATTTGCCACAAACTTTTAACATCCACTTTTCTATGCTTGCATGGGTCAGATGGAATATATTCCGGCAGATTTTCCAAAGCTGGATGCCCTTCTTGATGCCAAACCTCACTTGTGTCCAAGCAACATTGTTTCCATGGTAACATTTCCTTGTGATCAGACATGTTTTCATGGAAAGACTGGAAATAAAAGACACTGCTTGCAAAACAGTGACACTTGATTACAGCAATCAAATGATGTCAAAACAAGGAGACAACTCTCTCTCTCTCACACACACATATATCAGAGGCTTCGTTCAGTTTCCATCTATTGGGTTGTCTGGAAAGTTTGTGCCAATTTATAGTAGCTTACCTTTCGACTTATTTTAGGACATGGTTGAGTCCATAAAATAGGATTTTACTACACCTCCATTTAGAGCACAGTTTAAGCTATCTTTACGTGGAAGAAGGTTTATGTTCCTATAACCTGTGTTAATTCTGTAACCCTTTAAAATAAAAGATGAGAAAGTTCATTTTTGGCACTTGATGCTTTGGGAAGCAGACAGAAATTGCTGCAGCTCGGCTGGGATGTGTTACCCCACCCTCCATATTCACCAGATATTGCTCCTTCGGATTTCCACTTATTCAGGTCTCTGCAGAATAGTCTTAATGGTAAAAATTTCAATTCCATGGATGACGTAAAAAGATACCTTGATGAATTCTTTGCCATGAAACCACCTCAATTCTGGGAAGAGGGTATTTTCAAGTTAAAGGAAAGATGGAGATGCATTGTGTAACAAAATGGTTCATATTTGGTTGATTAAAAATGTAATGGCAAGTATTTATTGACATTTTTCTTTCCTTTAAAAATCGGCATGAACTTTCCGGACAACCCAATACTAAATCTGCTGTTTTCATGGAAGGATTGGGAACAAAGGACACTGCTTGCATGAGAGTGACACTTGTTTACAGCAATCAAATGATGTCAAGACAGGGAGACAACAACTATCTCTCTCTCTCTCACACACATGCAAACACACACACACATATATCAGAGGCTTATAAGGCGGCGAGCTGGCAGAAACGTTAGCACGCTGGGCGAAATGCGTAGCCGTATTTCGTCTGCCGTTACGTTCTGAGTTCAAATTCCGCTGAGGTCGACATTGCCTTTCATCCTTTTGGGGTCGATAAATTAAGTACCAGTTACGCACTGGGGTCGATGTAATCGACTAAATCCGTTGGTCTGTCCTTGTTTGTCCCCTCTGTGTTTAACCCCTTCTGGGTAGTAAAGAAATATATATCAGAGGCTTCATTCAGTTTCCATCTACCAGATCTGCTCACAAAGTTTTCGTTGGCCTGAGATTACAGAAGACACCCAAGCTTCTATGAGATGGGATTGAACCTGGGACTCTGTGGTTGGGAGGCAAACTTCTCCCCACACAGCCACGCTTGCACCAACCAAGAAGCTCAGCATATCATTCACAAGACAATCGTTGAATCAATCAATAGATTCGACAATCTGATCTGTCAAATAAACTCATCCATTGAAAAACCACAACAGCAGAGAATTAAACAAAAAGTTGTCTTTTATAATGCAATAAACCATTGATTTTAGTGAAGAGAAATTTCAAAAGAACATTTCATAGTACAGCACACTTGTCTGTATCTATATATGTATGTATATGTTATATTATGGTATAAATCTGGATTTATCAAGAGTTTTTGTTAGTTTATTTTGCTTTAATTAGAGTTTTTTTCTTCCCAAATTGAAAATTTGAGAAATGAAGCAAAAATGTTTTAACGTATTCTAAGGGAGATAACTTTCTCCTAAAGTTTTTAACTGAGTTTTAAAAAAAAAAGTTTAATTAATGTAAATGCTTAAAATTAAAAATAAACAAACAGATGAATAAAAAAAATAAATAAAAATGACTGCATTTGATCTTTTCTAATTAATTCTGACATTTTCTATCCTCTGAAGGAAAAGAAATCAGAGATGATAAAAAGTTCAAGCACAGATAAAAATAAAAAAAAATGTGAAAATTTAATAAGTTTTTTGGTTTTTTAGCTTTAAAATGTTATCTAAAGATGATAATTGAAATACCTAGAATTTTTGGTACCATGCCCAAAATCTAGAAATGTAAAAAAAAAACAAAAACAAAATATAAACAAAACAATAAAAAAGCAATGTTTTTTTTCAAGTTCTTTTTTCCAATTTTTTTTTTTAATTTTCAAATTTTTCTCTAAAGACATACACAAATATATCTCTCAATGCTTGTGGCCGAGAGCCAACATTACAGGAATGGCTGACCCTAGCACAAATGTAAAAAGTTCCTTCTTGTTAAAACCTTTCTGTTCTCGAATGATGGTCACGCCATCGTGTGTGGTTTGCGCTGGAGTGTTGGCCACTTCAGGCAAGACGTGTACCGTGGCCACATACAGGAAAGTTCCGGCACTGAATAGAAGGGCAAGTCCAGTTGCATGAAGATCGGACAGGGTTTCTTTATTTTGCTAGAAAAAGAAAAGAAATGAAAAGAAATGAAATAAAGAAAGAAAATAACAAGGTTTCTTTATATTAGCTGTTCAAAGTCACAACAGATTCGTTATGAGAGCGGGTAACATTCATTGAATTGATTTCATGCTTAGCATCTGATTTGAAATTACTATTAATCTACCATGTGAGGAGAAATGGGCAACATTTTTAATCATCAAATTTTTTAGACCACTGGTTTTAATTGATTAATATCATTTTCTACCCTTATTCAATTTTAAATAAAAAAAAATGTTCTCTAACCGGTAAATTGACTACTGTAGTTTATTAACTGCAGAGTAATTTCCGATCTCAGCGCGCCAAAGTGAAGGCATTTGAAAGATACACATAAATATAATTTGTGGAACTCTTTGCAATGCTGGATCTCGGTTGAGCGCCCTGTATCTAGTTCTAGAAATTGTGTTTCATAAACGACAGACTATGCTGATGATCTTGCAGATGTTTATGTATTCATATACGTAAATTATTAACAAGTGAAACTAATTAGTACATAGGTAATCGTTTTTTATTTCGTATATTTTCATTTGTCTTGCTTATTTTTACACTTTGGTCTTTTGTTGAATTTTTTCTTGAGAACACATTCTCTGTGGAAAATGGCGATTTTGACATCTATTTCTAGTATACAGGCTGTCCACTTTTAGTGGTCAATCCTCTCAATTTTGTATATATATAATATATATACATATATATGTATATTATATATATATATATAATTATAATAAGGGTGATTTTATAATTTTATAATTATATTTCTAAAATTAATTACTTTGTATTAATTTTTACCGAAATTGCTTTTTCATGCTAGTTACTTGATAAAATCCTATATTTATTTTTACCCTTGATTGTAACTGATATCATCATCATCATCATCATCATTCAGCATCCGCTTTCCATGCTAGCATGGGTTGGACGGTTCAACCGGGGTCTGTGAAGCCAGAAGACTGCATCAGGCCCAGTCAGATCTGGCAGTGTTTCTACAGCTGGATGCCCTTCCTAACACCAACCACTCCATGAGTGTAGTGGGTGCTTTTTACGTGCCAGAGAAGGCTGGCAACGGCCACGATTGGATTGGTGCATTTTACGTGCCACCAGCACGGAAGCCAGTCTAGGCGGCGCTGGCATCAGCCATGTTCTGAACGTGGCCGATGTGTGTGTGTATATATATATATTATATATTATTATATATATATATATATATATAATATATATACACACACACATACATATATATTGGGCTTATTTCAGTTTCTGTCTACCAAATACAGTCACAGGACTTTAGTCATCCCAGGGTGACAGAAGAAGACAGACGCCCAAGATGCTGAGATGTGGGACTGATCTCCAAACCTTGCGTTAGAGAAGCAGTCTCCTTAATCACACAGCCATGGCTGCACCTCAACTAATAATAAATAACAAAATAAATAAATAGGCATTAATCCAGACTTGGCCTCTCTGCCTGAATGAAACTGTAAAATCCAAGGAAATTAATGGTGGCCTGAGGCAGAAAATATTAGGAAAAATGAATCAGTTTATAAAACGGAGTAAATTTTGGTTGGAATTTTGGATGTGACCTTTTTCTGGTTTAACACCAGAATTTGGACATTGGATGTCATTGGCAGAATCTATGCTGACGTAAGCACTCAGGTCAGATCTCTGGTTTTCAGGGAATTTCTTTCTATCAGTGTTGTAGACCCCTTGAAAAGAGTTATGGGCATTGACCCTGCCCTCATTTGATGAAGCCCACCCCCCTACATGCATACACACAATAAAACACCAAAAACCCAGTGGCTGAGTGGTAAGTAGCTTGCTTACCAACCACACAGTTCCGGGTTCAGTCCCACTGCGTGGCATCTTGGGCAAGTGTCTTCTGCTATAGCCTCGGGCTGACCAGAGCCTTGTGAGTGGATTTGGTAGACGGAAACTGAAAGAAGCCCGTCGTATATATATATATATATATATGTATATATATATGTGTGTGTGTGTTTGTGTGTCTGTGTTTGTCCCCCTAACATCGTTTGACAACTGATGCTGGTGTGTTTACATCCCCGTTACTTAGCGGTTCGGCAAAAAGAGACTGATAGAATATGTACTGGGCTTACAAAGAATAAATCACGGGGTCGAGTTGCTCGATTAAAGGCAGTGCTCCAGCATGGCCACAGTCAAATGACTGAAACAAGTAAAAGAGTAAAAGAGTATGAGGAAGAACTTACTTGGCTCAATCCCAAATATGTGAGAATCGATAGCAATGGCGCCGAGACAGAAAAGGCAAGCAAATGTCTTTTGATTCGAGCTCTCTCCAAACCTTCAAGCATGAGGAATGATACTAAACCAAATGAGGCTGGTGCCTGGTAGAAATAAAGAAAAGAATATATCATCATCATCATCGTCGTCGTCATTTAAAGTCCATTTTTTCCTGTACTTGCACGGTCGGACAGATGAAAGGCAAAGTCAACTTGGATGCTACTCCCTGAGACCCCTTTCGGAGCCCCCATGCCCTGTCTAATGTTAATCACATTAAAACCCCACTGTCACATGTACACTGAGTCCTCCACAGCCAAAGTGGGGCTATGACATAATCCAATACGCACAACAATAATAAGAGAAGAGGACCATAGTCACTGAGTTGGTACCCCTTTATTCCAACTGTTACATGTTGCAGAATACTGAAACGTATGTCATCATCATCATCAACATCGTTTAACGTCTATTTTCCATGCTAGCATGGGTTGGACGGTTCAACTGGGTCTGGGAAACCAGAAGGCTGCACCAGGCCCAACAAATGAAATAAAGGAATTCCAACTCAATATCCATGCTCCCATTTTCTCTTGTTTGTTTGTTTGATTAATGGTATATATGCAAGTACGTACACACATATACATTGTACGTACGTACATACGTTATTGCATGTCATTATTCAGTTTTATTTCAAGATTTCTTGCCAAGAGAGAAAGAACCGGTTTCCAACCAAGATTCAAGGTTCCTTCATTGGAATTTCAACATCAACAGGGTAGGTGGGTGTGTATGTATGTATGTATATTGAGAAAGTAAGGAGGGATGTGAGGAAGGGCATCGCTGTTACACTTCCAGATGGGAAGGGTCTTCCTATGATGCTGACATGCAGTGTTAGTGCAAGACCCTGCCTCAGTAAAGCTGGACTCAAGAGTCATCTTCGTAGTCATAAAGCGAGACAGATGAGTGACACCTGGCCACTGGTGGTGGTGTAACACACCATACTAATCATATCTGTCAGGTATGTGAAAGAGAGTGCAATTCGGCAGGAGGACTTAAATGACATGTAAAGGTACATGAAGCCCAGTTACAACTACAGCCGGCTATTACCAGTAAAGGTTTTAGTTGCCAATTCTGTACAAGACATTGTAGATCTTTGGCTGGGCTAAAAAGTCACATTCGATCACAGCACCAATAACAGTTAAGCTTTGTGCAATGGCCATACTCGATAACGAGGGGACAGCCATCATCACGTATTTATATGTGCAGATTTGCATGCTTTGTTTTATGTATGTATTCTCATGCAAATAGTTGCATATCTAGACACAGTCATGTATGTATGTATGTAAAGGCGGCGAGCTGGCAGAAACGTTAGCGCGCTGGGCGAAATGCGTAGCCGTATTTCACCTGTCGTTACGTTCTGAGTTCAAATTCTGTCGAGGTCGACTTTGCCTTTCATCCTTTTGGGGTCGATAAATTAAGTACCAGTTACGCACTGGGGTCAATGTAATCGACTCAATCCCTTTGTCTGTCCTTGTTTGTCCCCTCTGTGTTTAGCCCCTTGTGGGTAGTAAAGAAATATATGTATGTATGTATGTGTGTGTGTGTGTGTATGTGTGTGTATGAATGACTGTATGTATGTCTACATGTATATATTTATGTTCCAGGGTTATAAATATAATTTGCTTTCATCCCATATAGGTCAAGTATGAATGCTGATGTCAGGAGCTCATAGCTGGCAGGTTAACTTTTTTGCTTTTTTTATATTTTATTTTCTGTTTTTTGTTTGTATTTCATATACCTTGCTTTTTTTACTTTTTAATTTTCCTTTCTCTGCATTGTCTAAATGACATTGAAGAAGACAAGCTGCCAATGCAGGGACAGAGAACAGAGACAATAGGGGAAGGGTGTGAGAGTAGAAGGTGTAACAGCAGTAGAGGAGGAGGAGGAGGAGAAGGAAGAAGTAGTGGTAGTAGTAGTAGTAGCAGTGGTGGCAGTAGTAGTAGCAGTAGTAGTAGTGTGGTGGTGGCAGTAGTAGTAGTGGTGGTAGTAGTAGTAGTAGTAGTGGTGGTGGTGGTGGTGGTGGTGGCAGTAGTAGTAGTGTGGTGGTGGCAGTAGTAGTGGTGGTGGTGGTGGCAGTAGTAGTGGTGGTGGTGGTGGTGGTGGTAGTGGTAGTAGTAGTGGTGGTGGTGGTGGCAGTAGTAGTAGTGTGGTGGTGGCAGTAGTAGTAGTGGCAGTAGTAGTGGTGGTGGTGGTGGCAGTAGTAGTAGTGGTGGTGGTGGTGGCAGTAGTAGTAGTAGTGGTGGTGGTGGTAGTAGTGGTGGCAGTAGTAGTAGTAGTGGTGGCAGTAGTGGAAGCGGCGGCAGTAGTAGTAGTAGAAGTAGTCGTAGTAGTAGTAGTAGTAGAAGTAGTAGCAGCAGCAGTTGTAGTAAATGAAAAAGGTACAAGTGGATATGGGAATATCTACTTATGCTGTAATTGTTTTACTTTCTCAACACGGATCTAATCAGTTATTTGATGAGTTACATCTCGTTAAAAAAATTTTTATTAGTGGTAATTAAGAAACAACAGGTGTCTTACCTTGTGTAACATGATAGCCAGAAAGACGATCAAAGTGACATGGTCCTCAGACATTGTGACAGCAGCGCCCAGGGCAATGCCGTCAGCTGAAAATATAGAACAGCAAGAGATACAGGTCAGGGTTTGGCTGAGGAAGTAAAAGCTTTCAGTCAAATGTTAACCATTTGTGACCAATCTGCCTCAGATACAAACTTGGTCCTAAGATACAAACTTCCTGTTTTGAAATGGTCTAAATTAAAACCATTCTTCAAAATTCCATATTAATTCATGTCCCAAACACCAGATTAATTAACCCTTTCGTTACTGTATCTCTGTTGAGATGCTCTGTGTTTCTTTCAATTACTTTAAATATAACAAAGAATTCGTTATCATTAAGCTAGTGTTAGGAACACTACAGAGCCAGAGGCGGTTTCAGCTGGGTTGGTATCGAAAGGGTTAAACAGATACAAAATAATAAAAAATTCTTCCATATTATTGCTGAGATGTTCTGTGTTTCTTTCAATTACTTTAATTATAACGAAAAATTTAGTAAAATAACTTAGTTATCATTAAGCTAGTGTTTGCAACATAAACTGTGACTAAGGTTTGGTGGAAGATCTCAATTCAAAACTTATGAAAACAAGACATTTGTACTCAGAACCAGAGCCTGTTTCAGCCAGGTCGGTAACAAAAGGGTTAATTATAGAATTATTTCACTAAATTCTTATTTTTAAAAGTTAACTGAAACAAATGCATTGTGTTTCTACAGAAATATGGTAATGAAAGGGTTAAAATAGTTACACTGGAAACAATGCCACCAGCTTAAAACATGGGATAACACAGTTACCCTGCAAATAATGGCATAAATTCAAAGAGAGAACAGTCAATAATATATAGTTGTTTACTTCATCACAGCTGTAGTTATAATGGGGCTTAAAACCAATACCAGCATAATTACATGGACATGAATATTCATTAGTTGGAATAGAGAGGAGGCTTAAATATTGGGCTGTTGCTTTATTCTTTGACTTGATTCAGTCATTTGACTGCGGCCATGCTTGAGCACCACCTTTAGTCGAACAAATCAACCCCGGACCCTGGGATTTATTCTTTGTAAGCCTAGTACTTATTCTATCAGTCTCTTTTGACGAAATGTTAAGTTACGGGGGGACGTAAACACACCAGCATCAGTTGTCGAGTGAGAGTGGTGAGGACAAACACAGACCCTAACCCTAACCTTCACAGTTGATTAGTTATGTAACAACCATTACAGGTGTTTAATCACACATTCTACCCTTCTACAGCTTTCCTTATGGTGCTTATTTCGAGAGACATGGATGGGTAGAGAGGTGATCTGTACTTCAACCACACATTCTACCCTTCTACAGCTTTCCGTCTATCTGCAATTACAGTTCTTTGCCAAAAACCTTGTAAACAACAACCGACTTACCAGCAGCGTGTATCACTAAACCTAGAGTAGCTGTGAATTTATTTCTGTTCTGCACAGTTGTTTGGTTGTGTTCAGGATCTGTGGAAGTAAAATGAAGAAGTTACTTAAAAAGAAATGGTAGAGAAAAAAATGAAACAATACACTAATCCCTCTCAGCTATCATTAGACTCAGTACTCTCATCACCTTGTTGTTTTATCATCACCAACCTCCCCTTTTCTATTAATATTTGTTCCTTACCACCACCACCAATAACAATACTACTCAAGTATGGCCACAATACATTCCACTCAAATATGGTCACACTCCACTCAAACATCATCGCATTTCAATCAAATACAATCACACTTCATTCAAATATCATTACATTTTACTCAAATATGGTCACACTCCACTCAAATATCATCACATTTCACTCAAATATGGTCACACTCCACTCAAACATCATCACATTTCAATCAAATACAATCACACTTCATTCAAATATCATTACATTTTACTCAAATATGGTCACACTCCACACAAATATCATCACATTTCACTCAAATTTGGTCACACTCCACTCAAACATCATCACATTTCAATCAAATACAATCACACTTCATTCAAATATCATTACATTTTACTCAAATATGGTCACACTCCACTCAAATATCATCACATTTCACTCAAATATGGTCACACTCCACTCAAACATCATCACATTTCAATCAAATACAATCACACTTCATTCAAATATCATTACATTTTACTCAAATATGGTCACACTCCACTCAAATATCATCACATTTCACTCAAATATGGTCACACTCCACTCAAACATCATCACATTTCAATCAAATACAATCACACTTCATTCAAATATCATTACATTTTACTCAAATATGGTCACACTCCACTCAAACATCATCACATTTCAATCAAATACAATCACACTTCATTCAAATATCATTACATTTCACTCAAATATGGTCACACTCCACTCAAACATCATCACATTTCAATCAAATACAATCACACTTCATTCAAATATCATTACATTTTACTCAAATATGGTCACACTCCACTCAAATATCATCACATTTCACTCAAATATGGTCACACTCCACTCAAACATCATCACACTCACCTCACCATCACTGAACAACAGCCATACCTGTTGCTTCCCCAAATGCTAATCGCTTACCTGCGGCAGAGTGAGCATGAGAGCCGCCAAACAGTTGGTCAATAAGCAACATTGTGATGAAGCCGGCAACCAGTGCCACTCCTATCAAACTGTGGACATTCTCATGGTTTTCTGTGCCGCCAGAGTCGGTGTGTGTGTTGTGTGAGTGTTCATCATGTATTGAAGAATGTGCAATGGCAGCTTTTGCAACGACCTCTTTCACGTCCATTTTCTCTATGCTGTGACTATGTACTGCAAAGGAAGAAGAAGAAGAAAATGGAAGCCAAAGACAAATAGAATATTCACAATAATGACAATATTAACAATTTATTATTTTATTTATTTATGCGCCCTTTTCAAGCCTAGCTAGGCTCATGAGCCCAGTTTCCCGATTTCTATGGAGTATGTGTTCCCCCCCAGCTGGACGGGATGCCAGTCCATCGCAGCTTTACTCAAGAAACAGGAAGAAAGAGTGAGAGAAAGTTGGGGCAAAAGAGTACAACAGGGGTTGCTATCACCCCCTGCCGGAGACTCGTGGAACTTTAGGTGTTTTCGCTCAATAAACATACACAACGCCCAATCTGGGAATCGAAACCGCGATCCTCCGACCGTGAGTCCGCTGCCCTAACCACTGGGCCATTGCGCCTCCACATATTAACAATTATTAGGAATATTAATCTTCATGTTCCAAGAAGAAAATTAATTTTTCCGATATATATATATATATTCATCATCACCGTCGATATTGTGTGTATCTCAGGTTTTAGAATCCATGCCTTATTCCTGCAAGTTTAAAGAGGTTACCTGAAAGGAATGATATCAGGAACATCATTGGACAATAAAAAAACTATTGCAAAAAATCCTGTCCAACCCATGCCAGCATGGAAAAGAGGACATAAAATACAATGATGATGGTGGTGGCATGTAAAAAGCACCATTCAAGCATGGTTGATGCCAGTGCCACTTGACTGGCTCCCGTGCCAGCGGCATGTAAAAAGCACCATTCAAGCATGGTTGATGACAGTGCCGCTCAACCGGCTCCCGTGCAGGTGGCATGTAAAAAGCACCATTCAAGCATGGTTGATGTGAGTGTCGCCTGACTGGCTCCCGTGCTGGTGGCATGTAAAAAGCAACCACTACACTCATGGAGTGGTTGGCGTTAGGAAAGGCATCCAGCTGTAGAAACATTGCCAGATCAGATTGGAGCATGGTACAGCCTCCTGGCTTGCCAGTCTTCAGTCAAACCATCCAACCCATGCCAGCATGGAAAGCGGACATTAAACAACAACAACGATGATGATGATGATGATAATATATGCAATCACTAACGAACTGTGTGCTACATTCATCTATGAATAATTTCTGAGATGAGGAAGATGATGACGATGATGATGATAATGACAAAACTACCTCCTTTTCCTTTGCAGATATAATAGAATTTGTAGTCCAGGTGACATATCAAGCTTTCCCACTCCAACAAGAATCTAAACAGGTGTTAAACTGTCAGTTTTTCGAGGAGAGTCAAGAGACAACCAAGAACAAACTTCCCAGTCGTGTCACTTGCACCCACAGGTTTTCATTAATTGAAACGTTTTATTATCCAGATCTTCCAAGAAACACCTTTTGTTAGTTTAAGCAAACACTTAATCAACAAACAAGTGTTTGGCCAGTGTGTTGTTGCTTCGGCCAGAAGCACTTTTTTGTTGCAGCATGTCTTTGAGGAACGGTGTCCATTGTACAAGCTGCAACTGCAATGTCTACTTCTCTTGACTTGTCAGTTTGAATGGCTGCCTGTTGATCTTTTTCAATCCAGTTTGATTTGCTGTTTCAATTGTTTGCACTGCACAACGTGTAATGTTAATCTTTTACTTGTTTCAATCATTGGACAGCAGCCATTCTGGAGCACCACCTCGAAGGGGAGTTTATTGAACAAATCAACCCTGGCACTCACTCTAACAGTCATAAATAAACATGGACGCACAGACACACACACACAGCATCATCATCATCATTATTGTTTAACATCCAACCCATGCTGGTTTATTACTTTACGTATCAGGGTTTAGGTCATCAGTTATTTCTGTTTGGTTAATTCTAATTCATTTAACACTCACTGCTAACGTTATTTTGTTTCCCCTTCTCTCTCCAGAAGTCCACTTCGCTGCCGACCAACTCCCTAGCTAGCCTGCATCAAAGTTCCTGTCTACAGTTCGTCTGTCATGAATCCTGCCCTATACAGCTCCCCCATCCTAGAACTGCTGACTCTCATGGGAACCAGGAAGGCGTTTTAATTATCCTGCCCATGTATGTGGTTACTCAGTTCTTTGGTGATTGTTCCTTGTCAAGGGTTGGTGTGATCTGCCCAGAGTGGCCAATGTTTGGTGGTTGGGTTACCTGAACAGGGCTGTCAATATCAAGATGGGCCGGTTTCAACATATCGGTGGAGATTGTGTCTTGTCTTCCACCATGTTTGTTTCGATAGTGAGAGCTGTTGTTTTATCGTCGGGGTCACCAGTTATAGCTTTGTTAAGCTATACACAAACAAACTAGTGGAGTTGAGAATACATTTATCAAAGGTAGCCTCCCCTGGCACCTGTGCCGGTGGCACGTAAAAAGCACCCACTACACTCACGGAGTGGTTGGTGTTACGAAGGGCATCCAGCTGTAGAAACACTGCCAGATCAGACTGGAGCCTGGTGCAGCCTCCTGGCTTCCCAGACCCCAGTCGAACCGTCCAACCCATGCTAGCATGGAAAATGAATGTTAAATGATGATGATGATGATGATGATGATCATACATCAGGGCTTAAGTTGTCAGTTCGTCCTGTCTACAATTGTCTGTCATGAATCCCACTTCGGGGGAACTGGAACTCAGAAAGTAAAGACGGACAAAATGCTGCTATGAAGCATTTGTCCAGGGACGCTACCAACTCTGCCAGCTTGCTGTCTTTATCTCACCTAATTTATTCCAGCTTATATTATAATAAACGAGCTTAAATAATAATTTAAGTCTATCAGTTCAGACATTTGTCTGATTGAGATAGAGATACGCTGACTAATGAAGGATACTGACAAAGTGATCTGGTCAAAAGCTACAATTAAACTGTCATTTTACCTTTCCATTTGTACTTTTAGCTAATTTTTTCTTCTTGAATTAATTAAACACCTCCTGCCATATCACCTGTATATTTATACATAGGGGAATCGATCTAGTCTGTATCTGTGTTTGTTCACAAAGGTTATGACAAAATAACCATGGGGTCTCTCATTATATAATCAATACGACAATATCATTGCTCTCCTCCAGGTTTTCCCACTTGTCATGTGATCTGTCATCCACATGTTGCAGAAACAGCTGTGAATGGTCCAAGAAATGCAATACCAATGGATCTACTTTTTTACTTGTTCTCTGCCTGTTGATAGCTGACATAAATCCACTGATGATGCAGATTAGGTGTTTGGTGGTCCCAAGACAGTTGAAATATTTTTAAAAAAGCCATAATTGTAAACTGGTACTCCGTTGGTTATGAGGACGATAGTTCCAGTTGATTCGATGAGCAGAACTGCCACCTTGTGGAATTAATGTGCAAGTGGGTGAGTGCTCCACAGACATGTGTACCCTTTCGTTATGGTATTTCTGTTAAGATGATCTGTGTTTCCTTCAATTGATTTTAAATATAATCAAGAATTTAGTAAAATAATTTAGTTATCATTAAGTTAATGTTAGGAACATAAATTGTGACTAAGATTTGGTGGAAGATTTTAATTCAAAACTTAAGTAAACAAGACATTTATACTACAGAGCCAGAGGCGGTTTCAGCTGGGTTGGTATCAAAAGGGTTAATATAGTTCTAAGGGAGATTCAGTGTGACACAGAATAGGACAAGGCTGACCCTTTGAAAATACAGTTACAACACATTTTTGCCAGCTGGGTGGACTGGAGTAACGTGAAATAGTGTCTTGATCTAGGACACAATGCATCTCTGAGAATTGAACTTATGATCATACGGTCGTGAGCTGAACACCCCTAACCACTAAGCCATGTGCCTTCACTCTGAGACAATTAATTAATACCACCTTAACCCTTTAGCATTCAGATTACTCTGTCAAATGTAAAGCTCATTTATTAAAATTGTCTTGAATTAATCATGAATTATCTTTTAGCTTCAAGATTTCAATGATGTGATTATCTATTTTTAGAATGACATTGTAGGGTAGGTGTGAGAGGCTGGATCTGGCCAGTTTGAACAAAAAAAAAACAACAAAAAAAAAACATGTAGAATGTTTGGGCCTGGAATGGCTGGTTTCAATACTAAAGGGTTAAAGAATATGTGCAAAATAAGGCTTCTTGTAAAAAAGAAAAAAACAGAAAGACAGAGAGAATCAACGTACCATGGTTGTGATGATGCGAATACATAACATGTACGCCTTCAGGAATAATTACTGCCAAGGCTGTTCCTATTAAGAGTCCCGTCCCAAGAACAGGAACTATTTTCACTTTTGTCTGGAAAATGGAAATGAAATGGAATTAAAAAACAAAAAAAAAAAAATTGACATTAGAAGCATTAATCTGAAGCAGAAAAGACAAACGACTCAATGAATCAAATTATGAATGAATGAATACAGTTCTCTATTTAAGAGATGAGGAATTAGGCACATTATTTACATTATTTACATTTGACAGATATTTGTCCTCATCTTGTTTGTTGTTAATACAACGTTTCGGCTGATATACTCTCCAGCCTTCATCAGGTGTCTTGGGGAAATTTCGAACCTGGGTTCGCATTCCTGAGGTATTTTTCGATATTACAACAACAACAACAGCAACAACACCCCACCACCACCACCACTACCACCACCAACAACAACAACAACATTCAAAAGTACCTTGGATCGTGGGGCAACACGCTGTTTTTGAGGAGACTTATTGAGTCAAGTACATCAACATCAAAATGAAAATCAAATGGAAATTGTAGTTGTGACCCCTGTGCCAGTGGCACATAAAAAGCACCAACTGACTGTGGCCGTTGCAAGCCTCCCCTGGCCCCTGTGCTTGGGGCACGTAATAAGCACCCACTACACTCATGGCGTGGTTGGCATTAGGAAGGGCATCCAGCTGTAGGAACACTGCCAGATCAAACTGGTGCCTGGTGCAGCCTCCTGGCTTCCCAGACCCCCAGTTGAACTGTCCAACAAGGGCGAGTGTGTAGAAAGAAACTGTGGTAGTCTGCTGTACCTCTGCCTGTCTCTATCTATCTACCTACCTATCTAACCATCTGTCTCTCTCTCTCTCTCTATCTATCTATCTATCTATCTAACCATCTGTCTATCTCTCTCTTTCTATCTGTCTGTCTGTCTGTCTATCTAACTGCTTACCTCTCTGTCTATGTATGTATCTATCTATCTCTTTCTATCTATGTGCATTTGTGTTTTTCTATCTGTGTTTGACTCTCCATTGCTTGGCATCTGGTGTTGGTTTATTTATGTCCCTGTATCCCTATAACATAGCAATTCTGGAAGAGACACCAACAGAATAATTACCAAGCATTAAAAAAAAAAAAAACTAGAATCGATTTGTCCGACTAAACCCTTCGAGGCAGTGCCCCAGCTTGGCCGCAGTTCAATATAACTGACACGAGTAAAAGACATAAAATACCCAGATGTAGAGGAACCATCTGTCTTTTCTTTCCATTGCAAGAAAAAGTAAAAAGAAAAATAAATAAATAAAAACCCACCAAAAAGACATTTGTCTTACCTGGCAATTTAAATTAGACTTACATGAGAAGTTATTTGCTAAGCATGTCTTCATTATAAAATAATAACAACGATGATGATGATGATGATGATAATAACATCCAGAAAGGAAAAAATCTATATATTTACCAACCAGTGAGGTAGAAGTTCATGCATTTCAATCATTAAAATACCTGTTTGGACAGGGATTAGAAGGTCACACAGAATACACAAGTTCTTAATCTTTAGGACATACTTCAGTTTTAGAGAAACAGGTGAGTGTATTTGTAATTGAGTCGTGTTTGGCAACAGGTGTCATCAGACCTGCTTATGTATAATCAAAAGGGTTTCAGTGTTGACTGGGCTATATCACTGCATGAGGGGAATAATTCTATTTCTTGCCACAGTTCTGACTGTTAATGGTGGTGGAGGGGGGGGTGTTATTTGAGGGGTATTTTACAGTTGGATGCTCTTCCTGTCATCAACCTGTCATTGTTTTCCAATTAAGGGTTTTTATTTTTTTATTGGTCATAATGTCAACATCTTTGTCGTCTCACTGAAGCAGAAGCAAGCATGGAAATTGAGATTCACATACATAAATGCACATGTACACACACACACACAGAGGCTTCCCGACCACATAGTCTCGGGATCAATCCCACTAAGTGGCACTTTGGCAAGTGTCTTCCACTAACACCCCAGACTTTACCAAGGTCTTGTGAGCAGATCTGGTAACTGGAAACTGAAAGAAGCCTGTTGTGCACACACACACACTCATTCATACATGCATACACACACACACACAGACACACACACACACACACACACACACAGAGGCTTCCTGACCACATAGTCTCAGGATCAATCCCACTAAGTGGCACTTTGGCACCCCAGACCTTACCCCACTAACACCCCAGACCATACCAAGGTCTTGTGAGCAGATCTGGTAGCTGGAAACTGAAAGAAGCCTGTTGTGCACATGCACACACTCATTCATCCATGCATACACACACACACACACACACACACACACACACACACACACACACACACACACACACACACACACACACACACACACACACATTCATTGGGCTTTCTCAGTTTTCTTCTACGAAATTGAACCACAAGGCATTGGTCAATCCAGGGCTGTAGTGGAAGACACTTGCCCGAGGGGTGCCATGCACAGTGCGACTGCTGATAGAAATAAGTGAAAAAAGAAAGAGAAAATGAAATAAATAAAAATAGCAAAACAGCTTGTAATTCATGATTGATAAGTTGGTGGGAACAGCCTGATCTATTTTCACTTAAATAAAGGTAACAGGCTTGGATATACAAAAAAAAAAAAAAAAATAATAATAATAATAATAGATAAAACAGCACTTGATTCTCAAGTCATGGCTTTATCAATAACAAATCAACATGATGTTCCCCGTATTCATACTGCACACACACATACATATACGCAGAGCAGCTTTCCATGCCGTTTTTGCTTATATAGCAGAATACAAGCTCTAAATCTTCAACACGTATACATACAAACATGACTATCATACAAAACACACACACACACACACATACACACACACATACACACACGGTTCAAGGTTGTTCTAAATACATCATGGGAACTGATGATAGCTACAACTGTTATTCAGGCATTTTCTCACAATCATTCACACACACACCACACACACACACACACACACACACACACAATCATTCACACACACACACACAACTGGAGTCAAGTGCTCAAAATAATAATCAAACTGAGAGCTGCATAATAAACATCAGAGGACCACATCTGAACAAGACCTAACTGTTATGGTCAACTAAACTATCCAGAGGGTGTCCCTCAGTATCAAAGGTGACGAACTGAGCAGTTGTTCAGTTCTAATAAACACTAGATTACAATACCCATTTTAAGTTTCTGTCCATCAGATCTTCTACCCTTCTCTCCCACCCTTCCCTATTCATCTCCTCTCCCCTTCACCGTTCCCTCTCTCTTACTCCTCCTCCTCCTCCTCGGCTCTCTCATCACTGACATGTGATCAGAGGGAAGCCATCTTTCCAACTGCTATCTTCACCAAGACCAGACCAGCTTATCCTGTCTCTCTCATAAGCTGTCTCCTTAAACGTTCAGAATAATTCTTCCATCATCTTGGCTTAACCACCCTCATCATTTGTTTTTACTGTTATTCTCTTTGTTCTGTCTTTTACTGTTTCTACCGTCTTGTTTTGTTCTTATTACCATTTTTACCCCTTCGCAAAAAATCCCTAATTTTATTTAATTTGCTTTGCGGGAAGGACTGTTTCAACGAAGTCGCGTCTTGTCCTTACCATTGAAACGCGGGGTAGCTGAAACAGGGGCAACTGAAGAAGGGGAATATTCCTTGTGTTGTATGTCTTGTACTCTGTTTTTTTCGCTGTTTGAAAAAAAGTTCGTTTCCATGTGTTTGTTTTTATGATTTTGTTTCTCATTGTGTTCAACGTTTTTTTTTTGATGTCCTGTACCCATATATGCCTGTATATATACATATATAGGTAGGTATGTACATATAAGTATGAGGCGCAGGAGTGGCTGTGTGGTAAGTAGCTTGCTAACCAACCACATGGTTCCGGGTTCAGTCCCACTGCGTGGCATCTTGGGCAAGTGTCTTCTGCTATAGCCCCGGGCCGACCAATGCCTTGTGAGTGGATTTGGTAGATGGAAACTGAAAGAAGCCTGTCGTATATATGTATATATATATGTGTGTGTGCGTATGTGTTTGTGTGCCTGTGTTTGTCCTCCTAGCATTGCTTGACAACCGATGCTGGTGTGTTTACGTCCCCGTCACTTAGTGGTTCGGTAAAAGAGACCGATAGAATAAGTACTAAAGGCGGTGCTCCAGCATGGCTGCAGTCTAATGACTGAAACAAGTAAAAGAGTAAAGAGAGTAATATATATGCATATATTTATATATTATATATATATATATATATATATACATACACACACACACGCAAAATGCTTAGCGGTATTTCGCCTGTCTTTACATTCTGAGTTCAAATTCCGCCAAGGTCGACTTTGGCTTTCGTCCTTTTGGAGTTTGATAAATTAAGTACCAGTTGCATACTAGGGTTGATCTAATCGACTGTCCCCTCCCCCAAAATTTCGGGCCTTGTGCCTAGAGTAGAAAAGAATATACGCTCATACATATATATTACATAGAATGCTGATGTAACACAGCAATGCATTCAGAATGTCACAAGTTTGCCGAAGTTTGGTGAAAGAAGAGATTAATTTTTAATAGCAAAATCAAACAAAAAAACCCAAAAATCTTGCTGTTGAGGAAAAGTATAAATGCAAATAGGGTGGTGGTGGCAGCAGCGTGGAGGTGGTGGTGGGGGTGATGGAAAAATTGTTGATTTTGTCTTGATTTTTACTTTTTTATTTAAAAAAAAAAACAGCAAATAGCTGTTTTTTTAAAAATTTGTTTCAAAAGAAACGAACTTACTCTTGGAAGAAATGTCAACAGCAAGTCTTCTCAATCTGTCATGCTACCACCACCACCACCACCACCACCACCACCACCACCACCACCACCACCACCACCTCTACCACTGCTGCTGCCACCACTACCACCACCACTGCTACCGCTACAACCATCACCATCACCACTGCCACCACCACCACCACCACTTCCACCACCACCACTTCCACCACCATCACCACCACCACCACCACCATCACCACCACCACCACCACCTCTACCACCACCTCTACCACCACCACCTCTACCACCACCACCACCACCACCACCACCACCACCTCTACCACCACCACCACCACCACCACCACCACCACCACCACCACCTCTACCACTGCTGCTGCCACCACTACCACCACCACTGCTACCGCTACAACCATCACCACCACCACATTCACCACCACCACTTCCACCACCATCACCGCCACCACCACCACCACTACCACCAAATTCACCACCGCCAACACCACTAATACCTCACTTATGCTCTTCATACCATCCATCATGATGTCACAGGTGTATTTCAGCCAAGTTTGTTTTAAAAAAACAGAAGAAGCAACTTAAAAAGCTGAAACAAACAGAGCCACCGGATAGACACTTCTTCCTCTTCTTCTCCTTCCTCTCCGCCGTCTCTCTCGTATCTGCCTACGTCTATCTTGTACTGTGTTGTGTTAATAGGGCAACAATGAAGACAACGACACTGCGGGCCATTAGGGCCACCACCGTCATCACGACGATGACCACCACCATGGATACCTACCACCACCCCACTGCTGCTGCCACCGACACCACCACCACCATTGCCTGAACTTTTCAATTTAAAGGTCTAGCTTTAATCACAGATTGCATCACATTAAGGGAATGTGTGTGGAGTACTCAGCCACCACTGCCATTACTACTACTACTACTACTACTACTACCACCACCACCACCACCACCACCACCGCCACTATTACTACTATCACCACCACCACCACCGCCGCCGCCACTACTACTACTAACACCATCGCTACTACTACTACTACTACCACCACCACTGCTGCTGCTACTACTACTACCACCACCACCACCATCGCAGTCACCACCACCGGCTCCACAACTGCTACTGCCTCCATGACGACCACCACTCCTGCTGCCACTGCTAAGGACTGGGGGGGGAGGGGCGGCTTTTACACAAACACTAAAAACAACAGCCAAACTACTTCTCAAATCACAGCATATCATCATCCCAAAACAAGCAAAAAACAAAACAAAACGAAACAAAACTAAACAAAAGGCCCTAATCCAGTGATAAGCTGCTCCATTGATAATCATATGATGGAAACACTAATTATCGTTAGGAGACAGAGAGTCATTAATGAGTTTGCGCAACCAGTAATGGAACAGCTTGGACTTAGTGGTTGTGAACGTAAAAAGTATTTAATTCAATCAATTTTATATCATAATCGTAAAGTACAAGTAGCGGTATTGTTGTTGTTGTTTAGATAAAGGTCACCCCTTTCTGAATCAAAGATATTCCAGCTGTGACCACCCTGTCAATTTTTTAATCATTGCGCATTAAGACTATATTATCTGAAGTGTCCTTCCCATTCACAAGGAAATAGAGTGTAATTTTTGAACAAGGTTCGCTACTATTTCTAACAGGTCTTGTGACCGCATTGAGGACTATATTGTCTGTGCCCTTCCCTTTTCAAGATAGCTGTGGGTAATTTTGGAGCAAATTTCATTATTATTTCTAGCAGGTCTTGTGACCTCATTGAGGGCTATATAATCTGTGCCCTTCCCTTTCGAAGATAGCAGTGGGTAATTTTTGAACGTTTTTTTTAATGGCTGGATGCCCTTCCTAGCACCAACCACCCCGCAGAATAGACCGGGTGCTTTTTATGTGAACACAGGTGAGGTCAGTTTTGGCATGGTTTTTACAGCTGGATGCCCTTCCAAATGCCAACCACTTAGCAATGTGGACTGGGTGCTTTTTATGTGGCATCTGCATTGGAAGAGTCACCAGGTAACTTGCAAGGCAAAGATCCTTTGAGAGAGGAGGGGACATTGGAGGAGGTGATTGTGTGTCAGATGATGAAAGGTTATAATGAGACAGAGAAACAGAAACAGGTGTCTTGCTGCAGGTACATGGTTCCAGTCACTGGACTGCAGCCATGCTGGAGCACTGTCTTGAAGTGTTTAGTTGAACAAAAAGACCCCAGTTTTTATTCTAAACTGCTAGGTTATGGTGGGGATGCAAACAAACCAACATTGGTTGTGAAATGTTTGTAGTGGAGACAAACACAAACACACATACATATATACAACTGGCTTTCACTGTTCCCATCTACCAAATTCATTCACAAGGTGCATTTGTTGGCTCAGGGCTGAAGTAGAAGATATATTCAGGGTACTGCACGATGGGACTGAACTCGAAACCACATGGTTGCAAAGCAAGCAGCTTAACCACACAGCCATGCCTGATGATGATGATGATGGTGACGATGGTGAATTTCGTCTGCTGTTACGTTCTGAGTTCAAATTCCGCCGAGTCGACTTTGCCTTTCATCCTTTCGGGGTCAATAAATTAAGTACCAGTTACGCACTGGGGTCGATGTAATCGACTTAATCCGTTTGTCTGTCCTTGTTTGCCCCCTCTATGTTTAGCCCCTTGTGGGTAATAAAGAAACAGATGGTGACGATGGTAATGATGACGACAACGACGATGACGATGATGATAATGACGATGACGACTTGTCAGGAAGATAAAAATTGCTAGCTTTAATAACTGGCAATTAATAATAATTGATTAATTATCTCACTGCTGCGTAATGCTAAATGTTACACTGAATAAGACCATCTGCCAATTCCTTACCAATAGATCCAGCTGTTGCCGGAATCCTCCTCTCTTCACCTGGCAACAGACTTGAGAGAAGACCTTTAAATAACATTCCGTATATGTGCAATACTTTTGATAAATGATGAGTCTATTTGTTTGTTTCTTTTGTTGTTGTTGAGCAAATCAACCCCAGGACTTATTCTTTGTAAGCCTAGTACTTATTCTATCGGTTTCTTTTTGCCGAACCGCTAAGTGACAAGGACATGAACACACCAGCATTGGTTGTCAAGCGATGTTGGGGGGACAAACACAGAAACACAAACACACACATACATATATACATATATACGACAGGCTTCTTTCAGTTTCCATCTACCAATTCCATTCACAAGGCTTTGGTCAGCTCGAGGCTATAGTAGAAGACACTTGCCCAAGATGCCACGCAGTGGGACTGAACCCGGAACCATGTGGTTGGTAAGCAAGCTACTTACCACACAGCCACTCCTGCGCCTATATTATTAAGGATTGTATAAAAAGATTGTTAAAATATTCTGTGCATTGTAGATAATATATAAGCAGTTTATTGCACAAATTTAACAACAAAATCTTATATGGACCCTGGATAAGAACCACTGGTCTAGAATGTAGTGGAGCTATGACCCTTATCCTTTGATCTATCCAGCATGGGAGTCCCCCCCCCCAACTACCAGTGGTGCTATGCTAGCATAGCTCTCAGGGTCATTGAGGCACAAAAGCCACCATACCACAAGAAGGACTGGACCTTGAGGTGGCTGATCAAGCTTTCCAGTGATCGAAACCATTCCAGTCATGACCATCCCATCTTGTTTCTGGCATAATGTTTCTAGGACTACATTATTACTTCCACTCTTTTACTTTTACTAGCACAGTGTCTGTCAAAAAATTGAGGGAGTTTGTTTCAGGGTTATTAAACATCTACATCCGAACGTGGCCGATGCCAGTGCCACCTGACTGGCTCCTGTGCTGGAGGCACGTAAAAAGCACCAACTGATCATGGCCGATACCAATATACCAATAGCCCCTGACTGGCTCTTGCACCGGTGGCTCATAGAAAACACCATCCGAACTTGACCGATGCCAGGCCCACCTGACTGGTTCCTGTGCTGGTGGCACATAAAAAGCGTCCACTACACTCTCAGAGTGGTTGGTATAAGGAAGGGCATCTGGCAGTAAAAACCTTGCCAGATTAGATTGGAGCCTGGTGTGACCTCCTGGCTTGCCAGCCCCCAGTCAAACCATCCAACCCATGCCAGCATGGAAAATGGACATTAAATGATGATGATGATGATGACCTTCTGAACATGTCTTCCATTTAGGTCTTGAAATATTCATCTTGAATAAATGGGCTGTTAGAGTTTATTGAGTTTTTTCCTTAGTTACAAAGTTCTTTGTTAAAATATTCTATGCCATGTGTTTTCCTTTGTAACCTTTGTAATCCTCAACCTGTAATGTCCAAAGCAGGTCACAGGCTGGTTTGTTAGTTGAACTCTAAATGACATCAAATGACTTCGTTGTCTTTTATAGTCTATCCCTTGTTGGATTGTTTTGAAATATGAATCTCTGTTAAGTTTCTCCTCTTTCTCATTGTCCCACTCCCACCCTTTCTCTCTTTGTCATTTGAGACTCAAGTCAGGGTAATTTACACCTCATCCTGCCACTCATTTTCATTTTAATTCTCCTACTGTCACTCACTGCCTTTCGACACTCTCCTACTTTCACACTGCTGCTTCAGCACAAGAAAACTAAAAAAGTAAAAGAAAAGAAAAAAAGTGATACATGACTTAGCTTTTTATATATATATTCTTTTCTACTCTTGGCACAAGGCCTGAAATTTTTGTGTAGGAGGCCAGTCAACTAGATTGACCCCAGTATGCAACTGGTACTTAATTTATTGACCCTGAAAGGATGAAAGGCAAAGTCGACCTTTGTGGTATCTGAACTCAGAACGTAAAGACAGACGAAATACCTATTTCTTTACTACCCACAAGGGGCTAAACACAGAAGGGACAAACAAGGACAGACATAGGTATTAAGTCGATTACATCAACCCCAGTTCATAACTAGTACTTAATTTATCGACCCCCCCCAAAGGATGAACGGCAAAGTCGACCTCGGCGGAATTTGAACTCAGAACATAGCGGTAGATGAAATACTGCTAAGCATTTCGCCCGGCGTGCTAACGTCTCTGCCAACTTGCTGCCTTTTTTATGAGGAAATATTGTAGTATCTATGTTGAGAAATCTTGACATCTCACCAAGGTCAACTTTGCCTTTTGACTTTCTGGGGGATGTGCAGGGGGGGTGTCAGGCGGAGGGGGCCAATGGTGGGGGAGGTAAGTAGACAAGTCATGGCACCAGAGTTTTGTGACCTTGTGCTTGTCTAAGAAACTGTTGCAATTATTATTGTAATTGTTGTTGCTGCTGTTGTTGTTGTTGCCGTTTCATCTTCGACACACGTTGGTCCATGGATGAGATACAAATCTAGAAACAGGGGCTGCTCGTCTCAGTTTACAAAGCTGATAGGCAAAACAAAACTATTGCTTCAGTATGAAACACAGGCGTGGGTGTGTGTGTGTGTGTGCACATGTGTTTATGTTTTTGTGTGTGCTTATATTTGTGCATGTGTGTGTGCTTGTCTATATGGTTTTGTGTATGTGCTTATGAATATGTGTGTGTTTGTGTGTATATGCTTATGAATGTGTGTGTGTGTGTGTGCTTGTCATGTTTTTGTATGTGTTTATGCATGTATGTGTATATAAGTGGTTGTATGTGTGTGCTTATGCATGTGTGTGTGTATGTATGTGTGCTTATCGATATGTCTGTGTGTGTATGCATGTGTTTGTGTTTTTGCATGTGTGTGTTTGCGCACATGTGCTTATGCATGGGTGTGTGTGTGTTTTTGTGTGTGTGTGTATGCATTTTTGTTTTGTGTGTGTGTGTGTGTGTGCATGTGTTCTATTGTTATTTTACTGGTTTCAGTCATTAGTCTGTGGCCTAGCTGGAGCACTAACTTCAAAGTTTTGTAGTCAATCATAACAACCCCAACACTTATTTCATAGTTTGACAGTCACTTCAGCAATATCTGCCTGTCTGTCTGTCTGTCTCTGTATATATCATCATCATCATCATTATCACCATTTAACGTCCGTTTTCCATGCTGGCATGGGTTGGAGACAGTCTGACTGAGGACTGGCAAGCCAGGAGGTCGCACCAGGCTCCAATCCGATCTGGCAAGGTGGATCTACAGCTGGATGCCCTTCCTAACGCCAACCACTTCGAGAGTGCAGTGGATGCTTTTTATGTGCCACCGGCACGGGAGCGAGTCGGGTGGGCCTGGCATTGATCACGTTTCGATGGTGTTTTTTGCATGCCACTGGCACGGGAACCAGTTGGGGCAGGGAGGCTGGTATTGAGCATATTCGGGGAGCCAGTCAGTCGGCACTGGCAAGAGACATTAAATGGTGATGACGATGATGATGATAGGCTAAAATACATAAACAGATTTTTTTTGTTATCTTATGCACAAAGTGCACTTGAACTGAAGTGTGCAACAAGTTTAAAAAACAAAAGTTTAGGAACAACTGAACTGACTAGAAAAGCTATGTCAACACACAAAGCATGATGGGCCACAATTGTGGCTGTCAGGCACAGGTCGACAAGGCCACAATTGTGGCTGTCAGGCACAGGTTGACAAGGCCACGATTGTGGCTGTCAGGCACAGGTCGACAAGGCCACGATTGTGGCTGTCAGGCACAGGTCGACAAGGCCACGATTGTGGCTGTCAGGCACAGGTCGACAAGGCCACAATTGTGGCTGTCAGGCACAGGTCGACAAGGCCACAATTGTGGCTGTCAGGCACAGGTCGACAAGGCCACGATTGTGACTGTCAGGCACAGGTCGACAAGGCCACGATTGTGGCTGTCAGGCACAGGTCGACAAGGCCACGATTGTGGCTGTCAGGCACAGGTCGACAAGGCCACGATTGTGGCTGTCAGGCACAGGTCGACAAGGTCACAATTGTGGCTGTCAGGCACAGGTCGACAAGGCCACAATTGTGGCTGTCAGGCACAGGTCGACAAGGCACGATTGTGACTGTCAGGCACAGGTCGACAAGGCCCGATTGTGGTGTCAGGCACAGGTCGACAAGGCCACGATTGTGGCTGTCAGGCACAGGTCGACAAGGCCACGATTGTGGCTGTCAGGCACAGGTCGACAAGGCCACAATTGTGGCTGTCAGGCACAGGTTGACAAGGCCACGATTGTGACTGTCAGGCACAGGTCGACAAGGCCACGATTGTGGCTGTCAGGCACAGGTCGACAAGGCCACGATTGTGGCTGTCAGGCACAGGTCGACAAGGCCACGATTGTGGCTGTCAGGCACAGGTCGACAAGGCCACAATTGTGGCTGTCAGGCACAGGTCGACAAGGCCACAATTGTGGCTGTCAGGCACAGGTCGACAAGGCCACAATTGTGGCTGTCAGGCACAGGTCGACAAGGCCACGATTGTGGCTGTCAGGCACAGGTCAACAAGGCCACAATTGTGGCTGTCAGGTACAGGTCGACAAGGCCACGATTGTGGCTGTCAGGCACAGGTCAACAAGGCCACAATTGTGGCTGTCAGGTACAGGTCGACGGGCCACGATCATGGCCCAGACAGATGCATTTAATTTATGGGTGTTTGTTGGGGTCTAATGTCCCTCAAACGCTCCGATACCCCCCCCCCGAATGCAAGAGGACTAATAGTTTAACTAATGACTTTTCAGTTGATCTAAAACTTGCCACCATTATATACTAAGAAGGTATTTGAACTATTTTTTGTTTTTTATGTGTGCATGGTAATCTCATTTTCCTAAAATGTGTTCAGCAATCCCTGCTATGTAGGTACAAATCCCAGCACTTTATGGGTTAAAGACAAGATACATGTCAACAGTATTTTAGTAATTTTACAGAGGATTAATATTTCCATTATTGTGAAGAAAATTAGGTTAATCTGTTTCTTCTGGAGTTTAGACTAAAGATGTTAATCTGGCTTTGTTATTGTTGTTTAGCAACCCTGCTCCCTTAATTGGCAGGTTTGCCCTAATCAAGCAGTGATCATCTTTTCTTTTGGTATAATTATCACTTAGGTATCTAAACTGTCTTTTCCCCACTTTTTAACCCTTTATTTGTCCAAAGCACCTTCATAAGTTTGGCTAGTGTGCATGGGGGACTGCTGGTCTTCCATGAGCAAGCTAGCTTGGACTTGTGCCCCGGAGGGGAACTTTTTAGGTGCAATCTCTAAGAGAAGGCACATGGCTTAGTGGTTAGTGTGTCAGGTTCACAATCAATAGGTAGTGAGTTTGATTCTTGGACTAGTCTGTGTGTTATGTTCTTGAGCAAGATACTTTATTTCACGTCGCTTCAGTTGTTCTCTGCACATTTTCAGTGTTATTTATTGCTCCCGAGCATCTGCCTCACACAAAAACTATCTTCCCAGTTAGCCTTCCTTTGATATTGCTGCACCTCTTATGTGTCCATAGCTTACACTGGGTACATCTTATAGAGTTTACACCTATGCCTTTTCTGCAGATCGAGCAGGGCCATCTACCTGAAGGGATTTGTGGTTTGCCTGCCTTCTTACTTATTAGGACTTTGGTTTTAGCTAGGTTGATTCTAATCATACTAGCAGTAATACCCATTGTTGATTGGATAATTACTTTTACTCTTTCTCAGGAGCCACATTCGAAGTATTATTATATATATAATTTACTCCTCCTGTATGTGTGTATTTTTATAAGAGAGAAACATGTAATAACTGAACTAGAAAAAAGATTAATTTCATACATGAACTTCTGTTTGTTTATTATATGACAATAATAAGTGAGTTGTATGCATGATTTTATTTATGATCGCCTTACTGGCACCTGTGCCGGTGGCATGAGTAAAAGATTTGAGCGAGGTTGTTGCCAGTACCGTCTGACTGGCACGTAAAAGCACCCACTATACTCCCGGAGTGGTTGGCGTTAGGAAGGGCATCCAGCTGTAGAAACTCTGCAGCCATCTGGTTCAGACTGGAGCCTGGTGCAGCCTCCTGGCTTCCCAGATACCGGTCGAACCGTCCAATCCATGCTAGCACGGAAAACGGATGTTAAACGATGATGATGATGGTATATATAAATTGAATTTAAGTTTGTTTGTTTGTTTGTTTGTCTGTCAGAATGAAAGTAAAGACAGCAAATCTGTAGGAGTAGTCTCACACTAGTTCAGCTTCAAAACTAAATATTTCAATTCTCCTTGGGATTCTGGCCTGTCAAGTTAAACAATAGCAATTAGGGGAGAGATATATAAGCAGCCATCTGGTTCACCAGCCTTCAGTCAATTGTCCAACCCATGCTAGCATGGAAAGCTAACGTTAAACGATGATGATGATGATGATGATGACTAATGGTAATTATATAATACACTTCATTTAAATAGGCCATTTACTCATTCTTGAATATAATGATAGTAATGGCAAATTAAGTTATTGAAGTATTCATGTTGCATTAAGAGTGAATATTTCTTTATAAACAATGTTTTTGCTCCCACATGTGATGCCTTTACATGAAGTTGACCATGTGGAAAGCATGGTTCTTCAAGATGCAATCTAGCAACTTTTAGTGTTTGGCCTTGACTTTTTTTTTATTAATGCTCATGGCAAAAGAAACATGGAAAGGAAAATGTAACCACTTAAACTGGAATCGAACATTTGATGGTATGATTGGTATGCAATGACAAGAATGACCGTGAAGTTTTGTACCTATTTTTGCATCTATTCCATTTACTGTTACTCGCACGTAAAAAGCACCCACTACACTCGGAGTGGTTGGCGTTAGGAAGGGCATCCGGCTGTAGAAACTCTGCCAGATCAAGATTGGAGCCTGGTGCAGCCATCTGGTTCGCCAGTCCTCAGTCAAAATCGTCCAACCCATGCTAGCATGGAAAGCGGACGTTAAATGATGATGATGATGATGATGTAATAAGAAGGGGCCTCATGATATAGCTACGCCTTTGCAAAATTGTCCCCGCGACAAAGATTCAAAAAGGCTGTTAAAGTGGTATTCTTTGAATCTGAAACTTGATTTGCAGCCGTCTCAGCAGTGAAGTAAACCTTTTGACTATTTTCTAAATGCACAGAAAGCTGTTGAATGGCTGGGAGGGGTGGGGGCCTTTTGTGGATTGGGAATCCAAATACGCACCAGAAGGCCTCATTACTGCTTATATATCTCCCCTAATTAGTATTGTTTAACTTGACAGGCCATATTCCCAAGGAGAATTGAAATATTTAGTTTTGAAGCTGAACCAGTGTGAGACTACTCCTACAGACTTGCTGTCTTTACTTTCATTCTGACAGACAAACAAACAAACAAACAGAAATTCAATTTATATATATATACATACATACATACATACATACATACATCGTCGTTTACAACTGTTTTCCATGCTAGCATGGGTTGGACAGTTCAACTGGGGTCTGGGAAGCCAGGAGGCTGCACCAGGCTCCAGTCTGATCTGGCAGTGTTTCTACAGCTGGATGCCCTTCCTAATGCCAACCACTCTGTGAGTGTAGTGGGTGCTTCTTACGTGCCACCGGCACAGGGGCCATAATCGGTTGGTGCTTTTATGTGTTACCGACATGGACGCCAGTCAGGTGGCGCTGGTATCTGCCACGTTTGGACAGTGTTTTTAACGTGTCACCGGCATATATATATATATATATATATATATTAATAGTTATGGCCAAGCTAACATGGCAGTCCAGAAAAATAGGACAAAAGCTGCCATTGATTAGCTCCAAGAGGCCATCGCCTCTAGCTAGCTATGTGACACACAAACCTGTGTCCATTATAACCTGTTCGAAGGTTATAATGGACACAGGTTTGTGTATCAAATAGCTAGCTAGAGGCGATGGCCTCTTGGAGCTAATCAATGGCAGCTTTTGTCCTATTTTTCTGGACTGCCATGTTAGCTTGGCCATAACTATTAATATCCAGTACCACTGCCGTAGTCTCCTTTAGAGAGACTTAGAAATATTAATATTTCTATTTATAAATAAATATATATATATAGGGAGAGAGAGAGAGAGAGTGAGAGAGATAGGCAGAGACAGAGAGGGAGAGAGACCACAGTGTCATATGTGGTGGTGGTGGTGGTTGTGTTTATATTTTTGTTGGAGTGGGTAAAAGTTAGTGAAAAGGAAAGTCCCCACCCTGCCCCTTGTGCAGTTGATGGTCTGGTGGTGGTGGTGGTGGTGGTGGTGGTGCCAGAGCATGGTGGGAGACAAATAACTGAGACTAAGGAAGAAATACAGAGCAGGAGGGGAAAGAAAGAAAAAATTCCAAAACAAATCAAAAGCAAATGAGGTCAAGAGAGAGAGAAATGAATTTGAGAGAGAGGGAGAGTGGGAGGGAGAGAAAGGGAAAGAGAGACAAAAGGAGAGGGAGAGAGGGAGGTGGAGGAAGGAGAAAAGCAAACGGAAACGGAGTGAGTGAAAGAAAGATATTGATAGAGTAAAAAGTGAAAGAGAGAAAATGCGAGAGGCAGAGCAAAGGACGGTGAGGTAGAGAGAATGGAAACTGAAAGGAGAGACATAGCATGCATGTGTGTGTGTGTGTGTGTATGAAAGAGCATTATGAACCATGAAGTCGTGAGGACAATTGTAAGTTGGATACAAATCTAACATTCAAACGCACACAGTCCAAGATACAGAGTAAATAATCAGATTTCGTTTCAAGATCTGAAGGCAAGTGTCTTTCATTGCAAGGGTGTGGCTGGGTAGATACCTCTACTGTGTGTGTCTGTCTATCTATCTATCTAAGTCTCTATCTCTCTCTATCTATCTAAGTCTCTATCTCTCTCTATCTATCTAAGTCTCTATCTATCTATCTGTCTGTCTAAGTCACTCTCTCCCTATCTTTCTCTCTCCTTCTCTATCTGTCTCTCTCTCCCCTATCTATCTATCTATCTATCTATCATATCTATCTATCTATCTGACCCCCTTCTCTATTTAGATATATATATAGACATGCTATTTATAAGGATGTAAGAACACAGATATAATAAGTGTGTGTATGTGTGTATGTGTGTAAGCAGACACAAGCTCTGCCGCCAGTGTATACATAATCCGGTGAGTGTATATGTGTATATGCTCACAGATGGTGTACACATGTCAGAAGCGTCGCGAAATTTCTTAAACAAGTTGTGACAATGTGACACAAGAAGACATGAAACTACCAAGAAAGGAAATGGTGCTGGCACTGAGGAGGTGTGGGAAGAGGAGAGAGAGAGAGAGAGAGGGAGAGGCAGGGGTGACATAATTACAAGAAAAGAGGGGAAATGGTTGAAGGTGGCGTTGTACCATTAAATAGCATCACCATTGTCGCCATCATCTTTGTAAAGACAGACCAGGATGACCTGTCACATCCTTTGCGTTTCTTCAGTAAATGGTAGAACTGGCTCCGTGCTTGTGGAAGTGACTTGAACTTATCTAGATCAATATATATATATATATACATATGCCTCTTTCTCTCTATCTATCTCGCTCTCTGTATACACACACACACACACACACATAAAATATATATACATTTATATGTATATATGTTCCACCCATGCTAGCATGGCATGGAAGGCAGACGTTAAGCGATGACGATGATATACATATGTGTGTGTGTGTGTGTGTATATATATATATGTGTGTGTGTGTGTGTTATATATATGTGTGTGTGTGTATATATATATATACACATGTACACGTAAATGTATATATATACATATATGCATGTATGTGTGTGTATATATATATATATACATACACACATACATGCATATATGGATATATATATATATATATGTATATATCTATATCTATGGATATATATAAATATCTATGGATATATATATACACACACACACACATACATACATACAATCATTCTACTGTTGTTGACACGTTTGCCCTAGGTTGTGTCTGTCTGTTTACAGTGCAGCATTTGAACTTGATTATGAGCTAACCCATATTACAAAAGAGGGTCAATGCTACTATGAGCTAACCCACATTACAAAAGAGGGTCAATGCTACTATGAGCTAACCCACATTACAAAAGAGGGTCAATGCTCTCAGCCAAACCTCCTCCCTCCCTCACTCCCCTCCCCTCCCACCTTCACAAAGAATGTAGTAAAAGCAGGTTTGAGTACATTTTACATCACATGTGGCTAACAATAACAATAAAGATTTTAAAAAAGCTACATGACGAATGCAGTCTACACCCTGTATTTGAAGACATTATAAACGCACAGGCACATTAAACATACCCCAATTTCAACTGTGCAGCCATGCCTCTCAGTGTTGTATGCTATATTAAATTTCAAATTTCTCATCAAAATCACATTTTTTTGGTTTAAAGGAAAAGTGCATCTTGTAAACTATCCAAATATAATACGAGGGTGAGTCAAAAAGTAATGCCATTTTGTTTAGGGCAGGTATAATTACCAACACAGGAGCATGTATCATACATCAAAATGAAGCTGGTCCTCCGTGAATCACATCCCTACTTCTCAACTGATCTCTGAATCTCTTTTCTGGGGGCAGCCACTTGGCCAGCCTGGAGCTACAGTGGAAGACACTTGCCCAAGGTGCCACAAAGTGGGACTAACTGAAAATTCATCACCAAAACCAAAAGAAATTCATTGTTTTTTTTCTGTTTTGTTTTGTTCTATATTTTATTTAGCAGTTTTTGATGCATCAAAACCTAAACTATTAATATTTTGTCAAGAAATTGAGACAAACAATTCATGTTACTTATAAATATTTACATTGTGTCAACCATGACCCAACACATTCCTGCAGCAGATGTGTGAACAGGATGTCTGTAAACCCGGCTAACGTGGAATTTCTTGTGTGTGTGCATGCACGCATGTGTGTGTGTTGTTATTCCACTCAGGTGAACATTAGTCGAGCAAATATACGGTCAAAGCATTCCAGCCACGACTATCCTGTCTCTTCAACAACACCTAAGGCCTTACTGTTGAATATGATTTGACTTCAAACAGCATCTGGTAGTGGGGTCCTGGTGTGGGTGTTTGAAGGTTTTGAGGAGTGTGGAATCATGGAATCCTTGCTTAGCCATTATCGTTCCCATGTCTGCACCGACCCAGAGTAGAAGGACCTGCCAAGGTTCCAACAATGGCTTAATTGGTCACAGAATGGCTTTGGGATGAAGGCCACTCTCAGACTGCCCTCCCCCCAATATCTGTGTTTGTTCCCCATACTACTTAACAACTGGTGTTAGTTTGTTTACAGCCCTGTAAATTAGCAGTTTGGCAAAAGAGATCGATAAAATAAATACTATAAATACTAGACATCAAAAATTAAGAACAAGGAATGATTTCCTTGAGTAAGCCCATAAACCTTTACAATTTAAACCAGTCAAATCCAGCCCAAATATTCTAACTTGTTTTACAATCACACTAGCCAGATCCAGCCTCTCACACCTACCCTGCAATGTCATTCTAAAAATAAAGAATCACATCAACATAATCTTGAAGTTTTGAGATAATGCATAATTATTTGAAAAAAAGGGAATAAATAAACATTAGGAGTGGCTGTGTGGTAAGTAGCTTGCTTACCAACCACATGGTTCTGGGTTCAGTCCCACTGCGTGGCATCTTGGGCAAGTGTCTTCTGCTATAGCCCCGGGCCGACCAATGCCTTGTGAGTGGATTTGGTAGACAGAAACTGAAAGAAGCCTGTCGTATATATGTATATATATATATATATGTGTGTGTGTGTGTGTGTTTGTGTGTCTGTGTTTGTCCCCCTAGCGTTGCTTGACAACCGATGCTGGTGTGTTTACGTCCCCGTCACTTAGCGGTTCGGCAAAAGAGACCGATAGAATAAGTACAGGGCTTACAAAGAATAAGTCCTGGGGTCGATTTGCTCGACTAAAGGTGGTGCTCCAGCATGGACGCAGTCAAATGACTGAAACGAGTAAAAGAGTATTACATTTGACAAAGTAATCTGAATGTGAAAGGGTTAAGGGTGGTGCTCCAGTATGACCACAGTTCAGTGATTAACACAAAAGATAAACAATCTGCTCATTGAATTTAGATTAGTGGTTGAGTATCCCATGGAAACATGTACCCTTAATGTAATTCTCAGGTAGAATCAGCATGACACAGAGTAACAAGAGTGGCCCTTTAAATTACAGGCACGGTCCATCTCTCTCGAACTCCTTACAGTATTTAGGGACCACATTTGAAAACTTAAATCTTCAGATAATATGTCTCACTAAGCATAATAAAATGCAACCTTTTCATCATCGCCATTTAATGTTTACTTTCCATGCTGGCATGGGTTGGACAGTTTGACAGGGTCCAGTGAGCTGCAGGGCTGCATCGAGGTCCACTGTTAGCTTTGGCATGGTTTCTATGGCACTAGTGAGGTCGCCAGGTAACTTTCAAGACACGAAAAGGGGAAAGCCCCTTCGCTAAATGGGTGAAGTATTTGAAGGGGAAGGAGGTTTTATGCCAGATATTGAGAGGCTAAGGTATGACAGAGGAACAAACACAGGTGCCTTTCTGTAGAAAAGATACACGGTTACCCCATATTTTATAAGGGTAGGTGGGAGTAGCTGGAAAGAAGATTAGGGTAGTGATGGGATGGCAGAGGAAACTGTCAACAGAAGAGAGGAGGATAATGGATGGGGTGGTGGTTAGTTACATAAGGGTGTGAGGGTAGAGTAATATAGGGTTACAGATGGGGGTGGAGGTGAATGTAGAAGGTGATAAACAAGAGTGAAGATGCAGTCAATGGGAAGTAACAGTATGGAAAGGGACCGGTTCAGGAAAAGAACAAAGATCAAAAGAGTGAAGCTGTTGGTGACAGGAAGAGCATCCAGCTGTGCAAAAAAAAAAAAGTAATGTCCTAAATGGAAGAAAGAGACAGAAGAGACATGGACCCCTAAAACCCACAGAGTAGGGAGGCCAACTAAAAGAGCAATTAACATTGGATGAGACGCTGTTGAAGGGCAAAAGAAAGACGATTCTTTTTGTCTTACCACAGACAAGTTCTCTCCTATGTAGCACCACGATAAAAAGGTGGCATGGTGCTGTGAGGCCTATGCAACCTGTTCCACAATGGCAATCGGACATAAAATGGTGATGATGATGATGATAATGGTGGTGGTGATGATGATGATAGTGATGACGATGACAATGAGGAAGATGACGATGTGGGTAATTAATGTAATAACGCCAAGGATGATGATGAGATGATGATAATGGTGGTGGTGATGATGACGATAGTGATGACGATGAAAAGGACGATGACAACGATGAGGATGATGACGTGGATAATTAATGTGATAATGCTGAGGATGATGATAATGGTGATGATGATGACGATGATTATGATGATGATGATAATGATGATAATGGTGATGATGATGATGATGATAACGGCGGTGGTGAGGATGATGATGATGATAGTGATGACGATGAAAAGGACGACGACAACGAGGAAGATGATGATGTGGACAATGAATGTAATAATGCTGAGGATGATGATAATGGTGATGATGATGATGACGATGATGACAATGATGATGATGACAATGATGATTATGAAGAGGAGGAGTCACAGTTTGAAAGCCGATTATATTATCCATGCCAGGCATGTGTCACACCAAGCCGTACTACAATACCACACAATTAATATGGACAGCGGCATCGGTTCAATGCTGCATCTGCCAGGAATGTCTGCAAACTCATTATTTTAATTCATGTGTCTCCTTGAGAAAGCAGATATATATATATGTGTGGCAAGGAAGCACTCAAAGACAGCCGCATCCACTGAAAGAAACTCGAAATGAAAACGAACAATGCGACCAGATTTATAATGAATGTTCTAATTAGTTTCGTAAGGTTGAAACGAGTCCAAGAAGTCAAGAACTTGAAAACGTGTGTTCACATGTAGCGAGTACTTAACGATTAACATTAGAAAACACGGCTACTTATTATTATTAAATGTCATGCATTCACATGTAGGCATGGTGGAGTGCTGGAAAGGGAATGTCTTAACATGAGGTCTCAGGTTCAGTCCTTTGGCACGGCATCTTGGATAGGTATCTTGTATTATAGCACATGGCTGACCAAAGCTTTGTGAGTGGATCTGGTAGAGAGAAACTGGGGTACCACTTGTATATGGGGCAAAGCTAAAACTATGTGGGGAAAACATTTTGCACCCCTGTGCCGGTGGCACATAAGAAGCACCATCTGAATGTGGCTGCCAGCCCCCTGCCCCGACAGGCTCTTGTGCTGGTGACATAAAAAACACCCACTGCACTCTCAGAGTTATTGGCGTTAGGAACGGCATCCAGCTGTAGAAACATTGCCAGATCAGATTGGAGCCTGGTGCAGCCATCTGGCTTGCCAGTCACCAGTCATAATGTCCAACTCATGCCAGCATGGAAAATGGACATTAAATGATGATGATGATGATTTAAAACTAAATTAGGGATGCGACTTATACATGAATAAATACAGTAGCAGGGTCATTAGAATACCTCACAGCATTTGTTTTGACTGTGTATTCTGAGTTCAAACCTGACCAAAGTCAACTTAATTGCATTGTTTCAAAGTTAATGAATAAAATACATCATTTATTGGAGAGCATTCAACTTTCTACTCTCTCTCTCTCATTCAAAATTTGTTGTGGCCCACAAAATAGTGTCCTGTAAACAAAAAAAAATAAATAAATAAAAAAAAAGGAAGAAAGAAAAAGAAAACTGCCCAAAGGAAGACAACAGAAAACCACCATTGTAGCTATTCTTGTTGGAAAATGACAAAATGAGAATAGTGTGACTTATACACGAGTAAACAGGGTAGTTTATCATCTAATACCTGTTTATACAACTTCATATAACCCAGTAATAGACGAGGGACAATGAAGAAAATGCTATTCTCTGGCATAGCTAGACTGTGTGTCACTTGGGGTAGCCCTTACATTTGCCCCTTCCTTCTCCCATGCCTCTTATATAGGATTATATAGCAGATTCAAAAGTGCTTCCCCCACAAAAGTGTTCCTCTGAGCAGACCTTAGCCCTCAGCTACATGATTGTTGCTTCTTCTTGTAGCTGTTATAAAGAGTATTTAGGGACATGTTAATCAGTACAGTCATAGATATATAAAAACTAGAATGCTTTTGATCATATGCCAACTCAATCAGGGCTTACCGAGGGCTAAACAACAACAGCGACCTCTGTAAGAGACAGACAAGAGAACCTCTAATGTAATCACTCAGACTGCCAAGAACAACTGTCAAATCTTTAAAATTATATCCTGTTATCTTAAAAAAAACACGGAAAGTACACACTGGATAATGGAATCCTAAATAGGCAATGCCTGAAAACAAGCATGGATAGTCATGGATGGAACGTTTTGTTTTTGACCAGAAGTGTATTCTTGTGAGGACTGATTTAGCTGAAACAACAGATCTGTAATGAGGATGGTTT
>NC_043007.1:32821459-32836459 GCF_006345805.1 Octopus sinensis
CCTTGTGAGTAGATTTGGTAGATGGAAACTGAAAGAAGCCTGTCAAATCTATCTATCTATCTATAATTTTTTGAACGGGTACAAATTTGATAGGAAGTCTTAATGGAAATTGTAGTGTACCTACCAAAACTGCTACTTTTATGCTATTATGGTGATGAAGTCTGAAACGGAGTCGGAATTATTTACTTGAAGAATCTAACAAACCTCTCAGATTCCTTGAAATTTGCACGGTAGCCTCCATTATTGATTCCGTGAGTGATAGCGGATATTTATATCAATCGGTACACAAACAGGTACAAAACAGCAGCAGATAGGGCTGCGTGTATTTTCATCATTTGATTCAAAGTGAGGACACAGCGCATACTCTTTTACTCTCTCTTTTACTTGTTTCAGTCATTTGACTGTGGCCATGCTGGAGCACCACCTTTTAGTCGAGCAATTCGACCCCGGGACTTATTCTTTGTAAGCCCAGTACTTATTCTATCGGTCTCTTTTTGCCGAACCGCTAAGTGACGGGGACGTAAACACACCAACATCGGTTGTCAAGCAATGCTAGGGGGACAAACACAAACACACATATATATATACATACATATATACGACAGGCTTCTTTCAGTTTCCGTCTACCAAATCCACTCACAAGGCATTGGTCGGCCCGGGGCTATAGCAGAAGACACTTGCCCAAGATGCCATGCAGTGGGACTGAACCCTGAACCATGTGGTTGTTTAGCAAGCTACTTACCACATGTATATTTATGTCAACCGATGTTATGGGGGGGGGTTAATATCGGGGTCGCTAAAATAAAGTTCCAACTGAGCCCCTTCCCCTTAAAATTACTGGTATTGTATCAAAATTTGAAACCATTATTCGTAGAGGGTAGATGTAAGAAATTTCAAGTATTATCTGTGTTGGCAATTGAGTGATTCCATTGAAAATGAAATTGGATGAGCTGCCCTCAATTCCAAACGGTGTTGGAATGATTAATATCTGGTGCTCAATATTCTGTGACCGTTTCTCAGAACTAATAAAATTTTCCCAGTGACATTTGCCATTTTGGAACAGCATACAAATGTGAATAAACACATCCATTCATGAAACTGATAAAAAAAGACCAAAATGAAGTCACGATCGACTGATTCAAATTTGAAGAATTCTCAGATGCTCTCATCATAAACTAATTTAAACTCCAAATATTAAAATTCAACAAATTTATCTCCAAATATTAAAAGCTTGTGGAATCAAAAACAGACTTAAATGTCTCATTAAAATAATATCTATACTTCTTTTTTCCTTTTCTCTCTCTCTCTTTTTTTTTTTTACTTGATTCAGCCATTGAACTGTGGCCATGCTGGGCATGGCTTTGAAGGGTTTTGGTTGAACGAATCAATCCCATTACTTATTTTATAAAAACCTGACACTTAATCTATCAGTTGTTTTTGCTGAAATACTAAGTTACAGGGACATAAACAAACTAACACTGGCTGTGAGGTGGAGGTGGTGGATGACAAACACAAAGACACAAATATGTACACACACACACACATATGTATATATAATATATGTGACCACGTGTGTATTGTTGGCGATTTTCTTTCTCCGTTTTCCCTTCCTTGGACCTTTCCTTTTCCTATGTTTCTGATGAAGAGCTCCGCTCGAAACGTTAGAATCCTCCTCCTTTCTTTCCTTTCCTGAGCGTCCAATAACACTATACTTGTTCCACATCCTCGCGTTGTTGTGTTTTCTCTTTGTGTTTTCATGTTTGGATTAACTATATATACACACACACATAGATACATACATGTGAGTGTCTGAGTGTGTTCCCCACCACTGCCTGACAACTGCTGTTGGTTTGTTTACATCCCCATAACATAGTGGTTCAGCAAGAAATTGATTTGTTTGACTAAAAGCCCCTCCAGACATTGCCCCAGCATGGCTGCAGTCCAATGACTGAAACAAGTAAAAGATAAAAGCCAAGAGAAAAATATCTTGATTCTTCAAAAGGACCATGTCACCATACAGGTTTCATGCCTAATGTTGATCCAGTTTCTCTGAGTATCATCAGGCATTTGACTAAAACACACTTTGGAATTTCCATTCTGAATAATTATTCCATTTTACTACAAAACCAGAACTATGTTTTTTTTTGTATTGAGTTGTCTCACACTCAATAAAGAAATGTTACCAAAACAGGATATTGTGTGAGAAAGAAAGTTGTTGCTGTGTGAAGTGAAGGCATTGCTTTTGTCGCAAAAGGCATTTCAGCTCCGTCTGTAAATCTTGGTATAAACGGGTGTTAATGGTTTATTAACCAGGAATATTTTCCCAGCACTTTCTTTGATGTAGGAGCATTAATCCATTACATCTTGTCTCTAAGACTAATATTACATGGCATGGTTTAACCCTTTCGTTACCATATTTATTTTGAGATGTTCTGTGTTTCTTTCAATTACTTCAAATATAACAAAGAATTTAGTAAAATAATTTAGTTATCATTAAGCTAGTGTTAGGAACATAAATTGTGACTAAAGTTTGGTGGAAGATTTTAATTCAAAACTTATGAAAACAAGACATTTGTACTCAGAGCCAGAGCCTGTTTCAGCCTGGTTGGTATCGAAAGGGTTAAATTAATCATTTGTTAACCCTTTTGTTACCATATTTTTGTTGGGATGTTCTGTGTTTCTTTCAGTTAATTTTAGATATAACAAAGAATTTAGTAAAATAATTTAGTTATCATTCAGTTAGTGTTAGGAACAGAAATTGTGACTAAGGTTTGGTGGAAGATTTTAATTAAAAACTTATGAAAACAAGACATTTGTACTCAGAGCTAGAGCCAGTTTCAGTTGGGTTGGTACCAAAAGGGTTAAAAATATCATGGTGACTTTAACCCTTTTGTTACCATATTTCTGTTGAGACTCTCTGTGTTTCTTTCAATTACTTCAAATATAACAAAGAATTTAGTAAAATAACTTCATTATCATTAAGCTAGTGTTAGGAATATAAATTATGACTAAGGTTTGGTGGAAGATTTTAATTCAAAACTTATGAAAACAAGACATTTGTACTACAGAGCCAGATGCAGTTGGGTTGGTACCAAAAGGGTTAAAAATATCATGGTGACTTTAACCCTTTTGTTACCATATTTCTGTTGAGATGCTCTGTTTCTTTCAATTTATTTTAAATACAACAAAGAATTTAGTAAAATAACTTAGTTATCATTTAGCTGGTGTCAGGAACATAAACTGCGACTAAGGTCTGGTGGAAGATTTTAATTCAGAACTTATGAAAACAAGACATTTATACTACAGAGCCAGAGGTGGTTTAACAGCAGTGTTGGATAATGAAAGGTTTATCTCAGTTCTTTGAAATATTAATTTCTATCAAATCAATGAATGACATATAATTAATGCATTTATGAGGCCAGATCAAAAAATATTGAGGCTGTTGCTATGGTAACAGAGCTAAAGTACGCAGTGTGAAGCTGCTTGGCACAGCCTGACCTTGAACTCTGTTGTGCATGCACAGTTATAGGGTTCTCACTCACTTCCATGGTTTATAACAGTGCTTGGAAGTGAAGGGTGTAGCGTGTGGTCATCTAACCACAGCACAGAGGCTCCATCAGTGAAAATGGCAGAGAAAATTGTGTGTGTGTGTAAGTGTGGAGGCGCAATGGCCCAGTGGTTAGGGCAGCGGACTCGCGGTCACAGGATCGCGGTTTCGATTCCCAGACTGGGCGTTGTGAGTGTTTATTGAGCGAAAACACCTAAAAGCTTCACGAGGCTCCGGCAGGGGGTGGTGGTGATCCCTGCTGTACTCTTTCACCACAACTTTCTCCCACTCTTACTTCCTGTTTCTGTTGTACCTGTATTTCAAGGGGCCGGCCTTGTCACTCTCTGTATCACGCTGAATATCCCCGAGAACTACGTTAAGGGTACACGTGTCTGTGGAGTGCTCAGCCACTTACACGTCAATTTCACGAGCAGGCTGTTCCGTTGATTCGGATCAACCGGAACCCTCATCGTCGTAACCGACGGAGTGCAAAGAGAGAGAGAGAGAGAGAGAGTGTGTAAGTGCATGTGTGGAAAGAGACTGGGCTTTAAGGTTATTTTAGCCAAAAATCTTCCCAAAAAATCAAGTCCCACTTAAAAGGAACTTAATTTCAAGATGTTGAGGAAATTCAAAAGAATGCAACGAGACAGCTGTTCGCTATCTCTAAAAAAGGAGTTCCAAGAATGCTTCCTTCAACGGAACAATGCTGGATAAAGTGAGTGGCTTCAGAAAGGGACTACTTCAAATGAGGTTCCTCTGAAGGATCTCCGGAAGAATGTTACTCTACCGGATTCTTAGCTTAGAGATAAGGGAGTCTATCCAGGTGGAGCCACTATTTTTCCACACTGAGAGGCTTCAGCTCTGGTAATGTGGACAAAGAATCTGAAGATGGACTTTTCAAGCTGAGCCAACTGGCAGGAGACCCAGGGGCAGAGCAAGAATAAGAGGCTTGGACATTATCCACAGTTTCTGTTAGTCACTTTTAAAAATCCAACAGGAAAATGTAATAATGGTTGCTTCTGATAGGACACTGGTCAAGGAAGTGCTTGAAGATTCTACCCCGTTACACCTCCCAGGAATAGCAAACAGAGAAAATGGCTGGCTGGCTGGCTGGTTAGATACAGCTTGATCTGCTGAATAAATTTATTTTTAACTGTAACCAACACTGGAATTTAATCAATATAATCTTTTATTTAAATGGTAAATATTCAGAAACATCGTAACACGATCCACTTCTTCAGAATGTCTGCACCAATTAAATTTGCGTAATAAGGTCTGTTAACCACAATAAAACTGAAGAATTGGTGCATCTTGAGAACCAAACAAAGCTGTTGTATTATCAACTGTATCTAGTTTAGAACTAACATAAATCAAATGTCTATTTGTAAGTTTGACGATGAAAAATTTTGTTTAATCTTTTGCTTGTCCAATGAATTTTTATATGTTTGTCCTAAATACCCGGTGCTTGTTCGCAGAGTTTTAGATTGCCCTTGTTCTATATGTTCTAAGCAACATAAAGCTTTCCTTACATAAGTCCGTGTCGGTGGCATGTAAAAAGCATCATCCATTCGTGGCCGTCTGCCAGCTCCGTCTGGCACCTGTGCGGGTGGCATGTAAAAAGCACCCACTACACTCACGGAGTGGTTGGCGTTAGGAAGGGCATCCAGCCTTAGAAACACTGCCAGATAAGACTGGGCCTGATGCAGCCTTCTGGCTTCACAGACCCCCCAGTTGAACTGTCCAACCCATGCTAGCATGGAAAGCGGACGCTAAATGATGATGATGATGATGATGAAGTCCTAAGTTAGTCTGGTTGCTGAAGAAAAATTGGTAATGTATATCGCCAGGGAAATATACAGGTAATACAGGCAAAGAGTTAATGGTGAAAGCTAGAATAAGCCTTTCTATTATAGGCACAAGGCCTGAAATTTGACAGGGAGGGGACTAGTTGATTACATCGGCCCCCAGTGTTTCACTGCCACTTAATTTATCAGCCCCGAAAGGATGAAAGGCAAAGTCGACCTCGGTGGAATTTGAACTCAGTACGTAGCGAGAGTGAAATACCTATTTCTTTACTACCCACAAGGGGCTAAATACAGAGAGGACAAACAAATGGATCAAGTCAATTATATTGACCCCAGTGCGTAACTGGTACTTATTTAATCGACCCCGAAAGGATGAAAGGCAGAGTTGACCTCGGTGGAATTTAAACTCAGAAGGTAACGGCAGACAAAATACCTATTTCTTTACTACCCACAAGGGGCTAAACACAGAGAGGACAAAGAAGGACAGAGAAACGGATTAAGTCGATTATATCGACCCCAGTGCATAATTGGTACTTAATTTATCGAGGACGAAAGGCAAAGTTGACCTCGGTGGAATTTGAACTCAGAACGTAGCGGCAGATGAAATACCGCTAAGCATTTCGCCCGGCATGCTAATGACTCTGCCAGCTTGCCGCTAGAATAAGGAAGTATGGCAAGTGTTTAATTGTTTTTTTAAACTGAATGTTCATTCAATTTACGATTCACCTGGTATAAATTATCGTTTTCTGTCCAATTAATATTCAAAATTACTTTGTGATTGTCAAGCAGTTTAGGACTCATACCTTTAATACTGATTTCTAATTTTAGCACAAGGCCAGCAATTCCAGGTGAGGAAGTATGTTGATTACATTGACCCCAATGCGCAACTGGTGCTTATTTTATCGACCCTGAAAGGATGAAAAGCAGAGTGGACCTCAGTGGAATTTGAACTCAGAACGTAAAGACAGACAAAATACCACTAAGTATTCGTCTTGACACACTAACAATTCAGTCAGTCAACCACCTTAGTCATACTTTTAATATTAATGTCATGGACACACTTGGCTGAATACAGTAGGTTTTGGACAGCAAAATCTGCTGAAATGACCCAATTCATAACATGACCTAGAAGGATGTAATGATCTACAATTCACTTCTATATTTAAGAGATGAGGAATTATGTACATTATTTATGTTGTTTACATTTCGTTTTTGGATTTGGTTTGCAAGATTCTTTATATGAGTTGGTGTGTTGAAGCATATTCTGTTGTGTCTGGGGAGAGTCATTTTCTTTTTGTGCCTTATAATGTAACACACTCACCGGTTAAATTTCCACTTATTTCTAATTTTTATTTTCCTAAAATTTTCCTTGCGTCTTGCAACGTTTTCAAAAGGTGGAAATTTTACCAGTGAGTGTGTTACATAATAAGGCACAAAAAGAAAATTACTCTCCCCAGACACAACAGAATATGTTGTTTACATTTGACGGATATTTGTCCTCATCTTGTTTGTTGTTAACACAACGTTTCGGCTGATATACCCTCCAGCCTTCATCAGGTGTCTTGGGGAAACGTGTTAACAACAAACAAGATTAGGACAAATATCCATCTAATGTAAATAATGATCTACAATTGTTGTATTTTTTAACCCATTTTCCCACAGACCTCCTGGGCATTCCTCATTAAAAGCCCTTACTTATAACATGAAATATCTCTGTATTAGAACTTGATTGTATAGGGATCCAGGAACAAATGGTTGCCCAGACATCATCATTGTAACAACCGAGCTAACAAGGTCTGAGATGGATGTCTTGGGTGAAGTTTTTATGAAAATCACAAATAATTGTATCTATATGAGCACAACTGAGTCATCATCATAATTTAATGTCCACTTTTCTATGCTTAAATGGAATTTGAGACAGACAGTCTAAAGCCCACTTTGAGAACCACTGCCTTAAATATTCAAATGAACACTCTTGTGGTTGTTGCAGGATGTAAGATATTAAAAAAAAAAAGAAAGGATAAAGATCCTTCTGTAGTCATATACAGTCAATGGGTCAGTTTCCCCGTTTCTGTGGTGAGTATGTTTTCCCCCTGGATGGGACGCCAGTCTGTTGCACTTCATTTTACCAGCTGCGTGAACTGGAGCAACATGAAATGAAGTGTTTGGTTCAAGAGCATGAAACCATTGCCTGGTCCAGCAATTGAAACCACAATCTTTTGATCATGAGTCCAATACCCAAACCGCTAAACAATGCGCTTTCACTGCAGGACATAGGAGGACATCTTTCAGCTTGATGATTATTTGGATGCTACAGAAAACGAAAGTATTTTGGTTGAATTAGTTCAGGTTTTGTGGAGGAACATGGCCTAGTAGTTAGAGCAGTGGATTTGCGGTCAAGGGATCATGGATTCAAATCTCAGACCCATCCAGGTGGGGAACTTATACGCTAATGAAAGCAGGAAAACCAGCCCTTATGAGCCAGGTATGGCTCGAGAAGGAACAAACAACATTCTTTATATGCAACACAAATTAGAAAAACAGAACAAATATAATACACCTGGTGAGGTAGTTGTGGAGGCACATGGGCTAGTGGTTAGAGCAGCGGACTTGTGGTTGAGGGCTCATGGGTTTGAATCTCAGACTGGGCGATGTGTATGTTTATGAGTGAAATACTTAAGCTTCATGCGACTCCGGTAGAAGGTAATGGCGAACTTCTGCTGACTCTTTCGCCATAACTTTCTCTCACTCTTTCCTCCTGCATCTAACAGCTTACCTGCGATGGACCGGCGTCCCATCCAGGTGGGGAACCTATATGCCAAGGAAACTGGCCCTTATGAGCCAGGCATGGCTTAAGAAAGAACAAACAACAACAGTTCAGGCTTAGGGTCATTTACAAACAGCTTTGAGTTAAGCTGCATCTGACCAGGATTCTGCTTCTTCAGCATCAGTGAATTTCAGGCATTTATTAGTTTTCTTCTTGGGTGTTGTCAGCTGATAATTAGAGGTGGGGGATAGTCCTGGGTATGACCCCAAACTGCACCTGGTAGTGGGGCCCTGGTTCGATAGCCCCTATTAATCCCTCATCACTCCTGTATATAGACTATTGTCACTAATCCAGACCATCACCATCCATTAATAACTCTCATGTTCATCCATCAGAGCAATGAAAACAATTTGGTCATCCTTAAGGATGACTTGCACACTGACTTCGGTTAAGGTGAAGAAGGGTTCTGCACTGTCAACCTCACTTGTGTGGCTTAGTGGTTAGAGTGTTGGACTCATGATTGTAAGATTGTGGTTTCGATTCCTAGTCCAGGCGATGCGTTGTGTTCTGGAGCAAAACATCTCATTTCAAGTTGCTCCAGTCCACTCAGCTGGCAAAAATGAGTAACCCTGCGATGGACCAGCCTCCTGTCCAGGTGCAGAATATATATGCCAAGGAAACTGGGAAACTGGCTCTTATCAGTTAGCATTACTCGAGACAATAACCTTACCTTTACCGTACCGGGTCTGCTCTGACCCAGAGTAATAGCGCCTGTCAGGGGTCCAAGCTATGGGTTAATTAGCATATGAGGGCCCATGAAAACTGGATCCAGCAGATTCTGTGGCAAGAACCTTCATGGTTCAATAGAAGGGAAAACTGCTGCAGCCACACATTGTGGAATGCAGAGAGCAAAATGAAACACAAAGGCTGGCAGAAACGTTAGAACACCGGACAAAATGCTTAGCGGTGTTTCGTCTGCCGTTACGTTCTGAGTTCAAATTCCGCCGAGGTCAACTTTGCCTTTCATCCTTTCGGGGTCGATTAAATAAGTACCAGTTACACACTGGGGGTCGATGTAATCAACTTAATCTCTTTATCAAACCTTGTTTGTCCCCTCTATGTTTAGCTCCTTGTGGGCAATAAAGAAATAAGATGAAACACAAAAGACATCTTGGTCATCCAGTGCATCTGTCTTCATCCCCCAATTTTCTTGACCTGGTTTTGCTACAGGACAGAAGAAGGTCATGGATGAGTGAGTAAGGTTGACAGTGCACAACCTGCCTTCACCTTAACCAAAGTCAGTATGCAAGTCATCCTTAAGGATGACTAGATGGTTTTCATTGCGCTGATGGATGAACACAAGAATTATTAATGGATGGTGATGGCCTGAATTAGCAACAATAGTCTATATAGAGGAGAGATGAAGGAAATGTTTAATAATTTCAGTTGCCATGAGTGGTGAAGAATCCAGTTTCTTATTCTTCGTTTGGTTGAGAAAGAAATTGAAAATACATGGTGCAAAGAGCACCATACGAGTGTGATCATTGACAGAGCGGCTAACCGCCTTCATTGCCAGTGGCACTTAAAAGGCACCATTCGAGCGGGATTGTTACCAGCGTTGCCTTACTGGCACTTGAGCCCCGTGCTAGTAGGGTATTAAGAGCACCATCCGAGTGTGATCATTGCCAGAGCGGCTGTCTGGCCTCCGTGCCGGTGGCACGTAAAAGACACCATTCGAGTGTGATCGTTACCAGCATCGCCTTACTGGCACCCGCGCCGGTGGCATGCATAAAAGATTTGAGTGAGGTCGTTGCCAGCACCGCCTGACTGGCCCCATGCCGGTGGCACGTAAAAGCACCCACTACACTCTCAGAGTGGTTGGCATTAGGAAGGGCATCCAGCTGTAGAAACTCTGCCAGATCAAGATTGGAGCCTGGTGCAGCCATCTGGTTCACCAGCCCTCAGTCATTCATCCAAACCATGCTAGCATGGAAAGCGGACGTTAAACAATGATGATGATGATGATGATTGTGGTGTTGTCATTTTTGCGATAGTCAATAGATTCTACAACGAAAACACTGGGAAATTATTGAACTTATTGAATATTTTCATGACCATTGTTGATTGATACCGAGTTGATTGTGGTCTGAGAAAGACTGGCGTTTAAATAAACTGGATTTGAGAACATGTGGCCTCAGAAATGAGAGGACTTAGTGTTAAAATGGACAAAATGCTGCATTGCAGACCTAACCAACCCATATTTATATGAAAAGAAAAAAAATAACAATTCAAGTATTTTACACACACACATTTATATACACGCGTGCATATATATTTACACATATAGCAAAATATATACATAGGATGATTACTAAAACAAAAATAGTCTGGTCCAATATTTTGTGATGATGTTCCCTTAACAAAAAGATGGCACCGGTTGTTATTGATGTTTAACTACAGGTTAGCTCCGATCGAGCAGACATATGGTGAAAGACGTTCCAGCCGTGATCATCCCGTCTTATTTTTAAGATATAAGTATGCTGACGACTACCATTATCCAACGTATCCTTTTTAAAACGATAGAATATGATTTGAAGGAGATATAGTTTCGATTTCTAGCAGGTTGAGCGATCACGTAGGGGTTCCCTGGTTAGTTTGTGGTGTTGTGGATAGGTGCGATCGATGTAGCGGAGTTTGGAAAGTATCGATTCACAGGTAGGGAAGACTGATATGCTGGATGGCCACTGGACATGAAGGGGCCAGAGATAATGTTTACAAGAAAGATTCGTTGAAAGATCTGAATATATTAAGATATTTCTGTTCATGGTTCATCAACATACCTCATTTTTTTTTTACAGTACAATAACATATATACACAGTAAAGAGATTGTCAGGACTCTGAAAAATCCATTAATTTAACTCACAGATTAACATATACGTGTGGACATGGTCACACAAGCAGAGACATAAGACGGGCGTGCAAGGAAAAAGACAAAATTAAAGAGAGGAAGAAACAGGGAGAAGAAAAAATAATTCATAGAGATAAAAAGCAGACTGTTTATAGATTAGATTACGTTAAGAACAAAATATAATGAAGTCCAAGGTGCAAATGGGATCTAGTGAATGTCCCACGTCGTTCACTTACCTCTGTGAAATGGAATGCCAAAGGTATAACGCCAGAGATATAACATCCTAGTAGCATGGCCAAAGAAAGAATGAGTAAAGTCCAGGTATCATCCATGTCGGTAATGTCCAGCTGTTTTGCCTTCTTCTTTAGAAGTTAGCCAAAAGCAAGTAGTCACTTATATATGCTGTCCTAAACATATATATGTATATATACGCTGACACGACCACACTAGTCAAGAACTAGGTGTATGATATATATATATATATATATATATATATATACGTGTGTGTGTAGAGAGAGAGGGGAGTGGTTAGCTACTCTGCTCCTGGGAATATAAAAATATAGATATGCGTGAGTGTACCAACTTCTGTAGATGCATTTATATATGTATATATATACACGTAAATAAGAGCAGCTACTCTATATAATTGTTAAGTGTTTGTGAATCTGTTTGACAATGTGTAATGATGAAATAGATTATGTACATGTGTATGCAATGACTACAGAATCTATCTATCTATCTATCTATCTATCTATCTATCTGTCTGTACGTGTGTGTGTTTGTGTGTGTAATAAGTAACTAAAAAACATACAAAAAGACAAGTTATTAAATAAACAGATAAACTTACGATTGAGCAGAAAAACTGTGTGTGTATACAGTATTAAAGACGAAGAGGAAGCGGAAGAAAATAGGTTCGAGATGCTGTTTCCAGGAAGCACCTTAACTTAATTGCATTTTACCATCAACATACATATATGTGCGTGTGTCTCCTAATCTAGCAATTAACACCAGAAATTACCGTCTAAAACAGCACAGATCCTTCGACGATAATGCCAAGCTCAACTACTATTATATATAATACAAATATATTATATACTGAATGGATTTTGTTGACGGTATTAACTTATATATGTCCAATTCTGCAGTAATTTGTTATTATTGTTGCCTTTTGGGTAGTCATAGAGCATTGCTCTACTTATATTTTCACGATAATAGTATGACTGGATTTCTTAATGCTTTGGTGGATGGTAGGAGTATAGTTTCGCCTGTGTTTAAGGCCTCCTGTTTGGTGGTATAGTGTTTTGTTTAGGGTGCTGTTGCCTTTCCAGTAGACAAGAGGCGGCTGGTTCTTAAGGATGTTTCGGGCCAGCCAGCCATAACGCGAATCTAATCTAAGGGAGATAAACCACACGGCAGCGAGCACTCACCACTCCGGACTTTGCCGATGATTGCCGAACGCTTACTGGCAGCTTCGGCGGAGGGATGATGTGTCTTAGTTTAACCTGTTGACGATTAACAGCCAGGCTGGCCGGATTTACTGTTTGTCTGTTGGTGTTGTCGTTGGTATTAGGGGCGCCGGAATAGGTAACTCCCGCCGGGCGAAATGCTTAGCGGTGAGCTGGCAGAACCGTTAGCACGCCGGGCGAAATGCGTAGCCGTATTTCGTCTGCCGCTACGTTCTGAGTTCAAATACCGCCGGGGTCGACTTTGCCTTTCATCCTTTTGGGGGTCGATAAATAAAGTACCAGTTTCGCACTAGGGTCAATATAATCGACTTAATGGATCTTTTCGGTTTGAACGGCAGTTTTTTCTAGCGGTGTCATATGAAATTGTCACCCATAATTATGACCCTAGTATCGATCTATTGCATTTCAATCTGTTTTAGGGTTAGGGTTAGTTAGGGTTAGGGGTGGGGGAAAGGGTATCTTTTTTTTCTTCACAAATATAAATAAACCCAATCTGTTTCTTAAACGAAGGACATATTCATACGGCACAGAATGTTTTTTTTACCTCAATAGACGTCATTGATTGGTTGAAATTGCAGAAATTGAAGAAAAAACAACAACAAATATCTTACAAACCATGGAATTTTCTCAATAAAGCCAAAAGAAAAGATGTTTTATAAACACATTCTACCAGTATACGAAGTTTAAAAGTGTTTAGTTACGTGGAAATTATTTTAAAAAACTGCTGGTCAAACCGAAAAGATCTGACTTAATCCCTTTGTCTGTCCTTGTTTAGCCCCTTTTGGGCAATAAAGAAATAGGTATTTCGTCTGTCGTTACATTCTGAGTTCAAATTCTGCCGAGGTCGACTTTGCCTTTCATCCTTTCGGGGTCGATAAATAAAGTACCAGTTACGCACTGGGGTCGATATAATCGACTTAATCCGTTTGTCTGTCCTTGTTTGTCCCCTCTATGTTTAGCCCCCTGTGGGTAGTAAAGAAATAGGTATTTCGTCTGTCGTTACATTCTGATTTCAAATTCCGCCGAGGTCAACTTTGCCTTTCATCCTTTCAGGGTCGATAAATTAAGTACCAGTTTCGCACTGAGGTTGATGTAATTGCCTTAGTCCCTTTGTCTGCCCTTGTTTGTCCCCTCTGTGTTTAGCCCCTTGTGGGAAATAAAGAAATATGTATTTTTCATTTGTTTCACCCATTGTATTGCGGTCATGCTGGAGCACTGCTTTGAAAATGATTTAGTTGAATAGATCGATCCATCTTCAGTACTTTTATTACATTAAAGCTTGGTATTTATTCTATCGGATTCTTGTGCTGAACCGCTAAGTTACGAGGACGTAAACAAACCGATTGTCAAGCACACGGTTCAGGGCACACACACATACACATGTATGTATGTATGTATGTATGTGTGTATGTGTGTATGTATGTGTGCAGATTTGTATGTTTTGCTTTATGTATTCCCATGCATGTGAAGGCGCGTGGCTTAGTGGTTAGGGCATTCGGCTCACGATTGTAAGGTCGGGAGTTCAATTCCCGGCAGTGTGTTGTGTCCTTGAGCAAGACACTTTATTTTACGTTGCTCCAGTCCACTCAGCTGGCAAAAATGAGTTGTACCTGTATTTCAAAGGGCCAGCCTTTTCGCACTCTGTGCCACGCTGAATCTCCCTAAGAACTACATTAGGGGTACACGTATCTGTGGAGTGCTCAGCCACTTGCATGTTAATTTCACAAGCAAGCTGTTCCGTTGATCATATCAGCTGGGACCCTTGTCGTTGTAACCGACGGAGTGCTCCTTTATTCTCACGCATATAGTTAAATAATAATAATAATGAAATTATTGTATACAGTGCTCAGGTGCACCACATTTAGACATGCTCATATATATTTAAATGAAAAAAACTTCTGGAAAGTTTTACGGATTCTTACAGTTCCAGTGATGGATTGGATCTGTAGTCTTCGAATTAGCTTTTTTCTTTATGATTTTGAGAAGCCTCATTTCTCAAGATTGGTATTTAGGCAGTGATGTATGTATGTACGTATGATTATTGGTTTTAAATTTTGGCTCAAGGTCAGCAGTTGTGATGGTGATTGTTGCACTCTAGTTGTGATTGTTATCTCGTGACAAAATGAGCGTAGGAACAAAAATATTCCACCGCAAACCGTCTCGTCACTTTTGTGTGAATGGAACTTGAAGACGAGACTACATTATCTCATGCGTCATTCTATTTTCAAGGTGTTAGGGTGCGGCTTCAGAAAGACTTAACCACTTGTTCGATTACCTGTGGAGTTTCTTTAACCTTTTAAACCCAAACGCTAACTTTAAAACAAACAAACGACCTTTGACCAGATTTTAACAGAATCTGTATAAAGAGCAAAATAAATAGATAAATAAATAATCCTAAAATGTCAACTCAGAAATTGATTAAGTTAAGTTAAGTTAATTTAATTTTTTGGCTCAAAAAGCAAAAAGCAAGGCCATGTAGGGGGACATGGAGTTATGTACAGGGTAG
>NC_043007.1:32846459-32868959 GCF_006345805.1 Octopus sinensis
ACCTAAAGTAATCTCCCTTGTAGATCACACGCCAAAACAGCACCCATCTTTTTCACATCACACCTATATTAGGTGTAAGTGTCATACATGGGGACAAAGTTACTGAAACATGGAACTAATAAATGTAGAATGCAATTATGTATATCTATAATATAATGATTAAAGAAGTGTGGGACTGTGTCCAGTTTATTCCACACACACACACACACACATGTTATTAAGAAAAAGGCATATTCATCATCATCATCATCATCATCGTTTAACGTCCGTTCTCCATGCTAGCATGGGTTGGACGGTTCAACTGGGGTCTGGGAAGCCAGAAGGCTGCACCAGGCCCAGTCTGATCTGGCAGTGTTTCTACAGCTGGATGCCCTTCCTAACGCCAACCACTCCGTGAGTGTAGTGGGTGCTTTTTACGTGCCACCGGCACGGGGCCAGACGAGGCTGGCAACGGCCACGATCGGATGGTGCATTTTATGTGCCAGTTGGGGCGGCGCTGGCAACGGCCATGTTCGGATGGTTCTCTTACGTGCCATCGGCACTGGTATCACAACTACAATTTCCATTGATGTTGATCGATTTCGATTTCGATTTTGATTTTTGATTTTCACTTGCCTCAACAGGTCTTCACAAAGAAATTATAAATGAATATTCAAAAATTTTTTAAAGCTATATGTAGGTGCAGGGGTGGCTGTGTGGTAAGTAGCTTGCTTACCAACCACATGGTTCCGAGTTCAGTCCCACTGCGTGGCACCTTGGGCAAGTGTCTGCTTCTATAGCCTCGGGCCGACCAAAGCCTTGTGAGTGGATTTTTATTGACGGAAACTGAAAGAAACCTGTTGTATATATGTATATATATGTGTGTGTGTGTGTGTGTGTGTGTGTATATGTTGTGTATCTGTGTTTGTCCCCCCAACATCACTTGACAACCGATGATGGTGTGTTTAGGTCCCCGTAACTTAACAGTTTGGCAAAAGAGACCGATAGAATAAGTACTAGATAAAGGGCACTATTTTCAGCTAAGTTTGTTATTTTTGTTTATTTGCACCTTTCCTCAGCGCCTGGCCTTGCGCATACACCTGCACACATGGTTCATACACACACAAATGCTATCTCTGTCCCATTCATGCACCACACAATTCATATCTCGCTTGTTTTCCATGCTCAATGCGCCCTTGTAGACACAACTTATCTCTGTAAGACCTTAGGTCGGTCACGCATACATAGAGAAAGTTGTTTGTCCTTCACAATGCGCCAGGATGCCACACTTTTGTTCCTGCACGATCGAGGCATATAATACCTCATGCACTGGCCGGCAGCCTCAGCCATACTGCATTAATCACTAGCATTAGCCTCAGCCTTGCAAGCTCTATTGCACTCATGCACATGCATCTCTATTATGCATCTACTGCCTTATTTTGCAATACGTCTGCATCTCATCCGCATCTGTTCAGAGACCGGATTAAGTTACTGATTCAGAGGGCATTAACCGGATCTGCTATTAATAACAAATGGTGGTATGCCCTCAAGCGAGCCATTAAATTTGAGTCTATTACATATAGCACAAATTTATTGGCTAGAGAGATTAGGAAGTGATTAGGATTTGCTAAGGACTTAGGGGAAGCAATGGAATCTGGCTCCGCAGCTCAGGTTACGGCTAAGAGAGTGGCGTTAAACCAGCACCTCGAAGCCCAACATATGGGTTGCATTGTCAGAGCTAGGATTCGTGCATTGGGTTGTGAAGGAAACAAGGCCGCAGGATGGGCCCGACTGGTGGAAGCCCAACGTGGAAACGATGGCACAATTCGATCTTTGACGAACCAACGAGGTAAGTTGATAAACAAGCCTGAGAAGATGTGTGAGGTCTTTCAGGAGCACTTCACCTAGCTTTTCGGGGTAGGGGAAGCGGACCGAACAGTAAGAGGAATCTAATGGACTTCCTCGCCAGGCTGCCATGCCTTTCGGAGCAGGGCGCGGAGTGTTGGGAAGGGCCAATCACGCCTGAGGAAGTAATTGAAGCTATAGCGGACTGCAGTGTGCATAAGGCGCCATGACTGGATGGTCTACCCTATGAACTGTATAAGACTATGCCAGACTTGTTCGGGCACCTGCTGGCGAATATCTACACGAACTGGCAGCAGAATGGGTTCATTCCTATATCTGTGCACCGAGGAGGGGGTGACACTTGTCAAAAAGGACCTGAACTCTGCTAAACACAGAGGTGAAAATTTTGGCCAAAGTGTTATCGAAAAGATTGGCGCGTGTTGCGGATGGCTTGATCGGGAAGGCACAGACATGTGCCATTCCCGGTAGAAGCATCCAGGATAATCTCCATCTTATACGGTACACTGAAGAGGGATTTAATAACGATTCTGGCAAGGGAGGGGCAGTGGTCCATTTAGACCAATCAAAGGCTTTTGACAGGGTCGACCATCATTTTCTGGTGTCCGTTCTGGCGCGGTTCGGCCTGAGTCTTGGCTTCCTCAGGTGGTTCATTGAAATTTATCACAACATCGACTCGGTAGTTCGGGTGAACGGCCTTTTATCTACGCCGTTCAGCATCAAACGCTCGGTTCGTCAAGGGAGTCCGCTCTCCCCTCTTTTGTATGTAATGGCTCTTGAGCCCTTGCTGCGAAAATTGAGCGACATCCCGAGACATCCCGCAAAATAATAGTCACACTGCTACACTTTTATATACACGTTACAAATTGGTTCTGTAACAAAACAATCGTTAATCGGAAGGATCACCAATAAAACAACCCCGAAACAATAATAATAATGACAAAATATTTCAAGGAAGTTATAAAAATGAACTAAAAAATATTTAACTTAAGAAAAGATTAAATTAACTACAATAAATGACTCGTAAATATATACGTATTCGTTCCGCTCAATCAGAATATCCAAGTCTATTTTTGTATCTCTCCCTCATCCAATTATTTTGATTTCACGCAGACACGTATTTAAAACAAAAGAATCTTTCCCTCCCCAATCAAGGCATAACTTGGTTACTTGATTGCATGTCTGCTATTTACCGAGGGGGTTTTGGCTGTTATGAGAAACCACGTACACGGTACTACAGGTTGATAAGGTAAGCAAAAATGCGGAGTCGCTTTGGTGAAAAACGAAACACTCTAGGAGCGAAACTGTGCAAAACTATATAATTGCATTTATATTTTCAAATATAAAATTATTATATATTAAAAAAAGGTCACTAAAACCCGCTACTATATCTTGAAAATAATGTTAAATTCCAAGCTATCCGTAAGATGTTTTATAAACACATTCTACCAGTATACGAAGTTTAAAAGTGTTTAGTTACAAAGAAATTATTTAAAAAATCTGCCGGTCAAAGTGAAAAGATCGGATCCTCTGTAAGGAGTACTATTCTAAAAATAGCTAGGCCTAGTCGAAAATAAATTGGTACTCCTGGATTTGAGAGAGATTGGACTGCTATTTCTAGCAGGTCTGATAACATCGGAACTTCTTCGATAGGACGGAAATACGAAATCTCGCTACGCAGAGAAAAAAAAAAACGATAAATATTAATCTAATTTAAAAACAAAGAAAAGAAGAAAGGAATACATAACAAAATAAAAATCCAATCTAAAACCAAAATATATCTCATCGAAATTTTTACCCATTTAAAAAATAATGTTTAATTTTGTCTTTCTCTCTCGAACCAACGAGATTTCCACGTTTTCTGTTTTCCGTTTCCCCGTCTCTGTTTATCTATGTCTTTCCTAAAAGAGCATCTCGATGGACGGTGGTTCTTACCATTCCTAGCTCCTCGCAGCAAGCAGCCCGATCCGTCTCAAATCCTATCCTAATTCCATTTCCGTATTATCTCCATGCTGACAGTAGAAATATAGTGGAGATAATTCCTAAGCAATTAGCAAGTGCGCCGAGGACGACCCCCCCCCGTCCCGGTGGAAGATGGCAGGACATCCCCGCATCAGCGACAAATATCATTATCTTAATCCAAACTTAAAAACCAATGTAAGCTCACAACATTTTGTACTATGACGTTTTCATACACATGTGTATATATATAGGTACTGCTTGAGAACAGCGGGCCCGGTGCGCGCACTCGCGTACTCGCGAATCCGCGCTAGCTAGTCGCGACTAGTCGATCCTTACTTTGTGTTTTTTGTGTTTTATTTACTTTGTTTTAAAAAAAAAATTGGCGATCCTTCGGTATAGGTACCGTAAGTAGCTTTGTTTACATTTCTGAAGATAACAGAAACCCTTTTCTCCCAGCCCTAACCCTAACCCCCTCATATATATATAAAAAAAAACACTTTCTTGAAATGTATACAGTACTTCCGGTACCTATACCGAAGTTACGCCAAAAATTATTTACTTTGTGTAAAAAAAATTTATTTATTTTGTGTTATATTTACTCGAGAACAGTGGTCCCGGTGCGCGCACTCGCTTAGTCGCGCTAGCTAGTCGTGACTAGTCGATCCTACAACGACTAACCTAGCAAAGAGTAAATAAAACACAAAATAAATAATTTTTGTTAAACAAAGTAAATAAAACAAAAACACAAAGTAAGGATCGACTAGTCACGACTAGCTAGCGCGACTACGCGAGTGCGCGCACCGGGACCACTGTTCCCAAGTAGTACCGTGTATATATGTAGTTTGGCTTTTGTTTATTGAATTAAAACCCGTCAGTCAGGGTTCCTTGCATGACCTTTATATGTCAACATAAATACGCACACATGGCTACGTAAAAGCGTCGTTTCATTTCGGATGTTTACCTGATTAGCGTTATAATTTAATTAAATGTATTTTATTTTAATTATTTCTAAAGCGTGTGTGTTTTTTTTAGTTCTAGATAAAATTAATGAAATGAATAAAAAAAAGTATTCTTTTCCCGTTCTTATGAAGCATGGAACTTCGAGGAACATTCTATTCGACAATTTCAAAGGGGGGACGTTCCGCCCTGGGAAATTCTTTTGAAATGTGCGATAAAAAAAGAGATAAGAATTTGGAAAATCCTGTGGGATAAGCCATTCTGAAAGTCCGCCCTTCGCACATTATTCTTTATTTTTGCCCCAAGAAAATTAGGCTGCTATTCCTAGCAAGTCGTGTAACCATGTGAAACCCTTCTCGTTACCTCGTGTAAAACATGAATGTGTGTTTGTGTAGGTTGAGCTGAAGAATTAAGAGTAAGAATTTCCATTTCCATTTCGGATGTCATGTCTTGTAATAAGAGTTATCTTCCCTTACATCTTGATCGAAAACCTTTTCCTGGGGTGGTTTTTGCGATCAAACTATATTCTCATCGATTTCCCGATAACAAAAAAGACACCTGATATCGATAGGATTTCAACTCTAAACAGAGAGGGCCTAACGCAACACAGCAGGTATTTTATCCAAACGCTGTCACTCTTCTGTCAATTTACGAACCTTCGGCTCCCATCGTGGATAAATTCACTTTCACTTTGGACTTCGTTGAAGTTCTTGAAAATGCGTAAATGTCTTGTTATGATTTTCTCGCGTTTATGAATACAAACCTTTGTAGAAGCTTCTTCGTTGTTACCCAGCAGGTTAAAACTTAACAAAATGAATGGAGATAGACGAAGAAAATATACAATATCTAATTTCTTTACGTTTCGACATATTGTTTATCAAAGACAGGAAAGATTTTTCTTTCGTACCCACCCCATAAAATTTGAAAAAAAAAAAAATAGACGTAGTGGAAAATTAATTTCGGATCTTTTCGGTTTGAATAGCAGTTTTTTTAAATAATTTCCACGTAACTAAACACTTTTAAACTTCGTATACTGGTAGAATGTGTTTATAAAACATCTTTTTCTCTCGGCTTTATTGAGAAAATTCTATAGTTTGAAAGATATTTGTTGATTTTTTTCTTCAATTTCTGCAATTTCAACCAATCAATGACGTCTATTGAGGTGAAAACATTCTATGCTGTATGAATATGTCCCTCGTTTAAGAAACAGATTGGGTTTATTTACATTTGTGAAGAAAAAAAAGATACCCTTCCCCCCACCCCTAACCCTAAAACAGATTGAAATGCAATAGATCGATACTAGGGTCATAATTATGGGTGACAATTTCATATGACACCGCTAGAAAAACTGCTGTTCAAACCGAAAAGATCCTTAATTTCCTGCCATGTTTTATAGTAATGAGAAAGTTATAAAAATTAAGAATTTCTATTTAAAAAAAATATTAATTTCTGTATTATGTATATTTACGTCCCAGTTTGGCTAACGTTAAAGCCAAAATTTCCCTAACCTTGGACATGAATAATCATAATACAGAAATAAAGTTTTTTTAATAGAAATTCTTAATTTTTAAGACTTTCTCATTATTATAAGACATGGTAGGAAATTACTTTTCCCCCATGTCTAATATTTGTAAAAAAGAATTTTATGGTTGGGTACAGAATGATGTCTTTCCCAAAATTTGAATGTTTGTTTGTGATAACATTGCCAACGTCTGCTAGCATGGAAGTGATTTTGTCTTGATTCACACTTAATCATTTGTGTCACATTCAAGAGGAGAGCTGTGTGATTTAGCATCTTGCATTGCAACCTGTGGTTTCTGGTTCAAACTCACTGTGCGGCACCATGGGTGGCAAGTGACTGCTACTATATTTCTGGACTCACCAACGCCTTGTGAATGCATTTGGTAGACGGAAACTGTATGGAATCTCTCCATATATATGTATACACATACATACATATATGGGTACAGAATGTCACAAACAGAAAGCAACATGAAATACGAAAACAAATAAGTTGAATATGCAAACAAGAGAAACAAATGAAAAACAGGACGAGGAGTAGATGGGCAGCCGACAACTGATGAAGGGTCGTTCTTTATATTACTTGTCTTGTTTTCCATTTGTTTCTCTCATTGTTTGCATATTCTCTTGTTTGCCAGTACTGCCTGACTGGCCCTCGTGCTGGTGGCGCATAAAAGCACCCACTACACTCTCAGAGTGGTTGGCATTAGTCCGCCAGATCAAATTGGAGCCTGGTGCAGCCTTCTGGCTTGCCAGTCCTCAGTCAAACCGTCCAACCCATACCAGCATGGAAAACAGATGTTAAATGATGATGATGATGTATGTATATATATATATATATATATATATATATATATATATTATTTACATTACTAGATTCAACGCCACACATCCATTTCCAAGTTAGTTTATCTATATATATATTTGCAAAAGAGGAGAACAAAGGCCGAGGCATAGCAAGCATCTCAAGTCATATGCATTATTTTATATTATTCTTAAATTAGTTGAGGTCTTACAGCTGTTTCTGGGATATCCCAAGTGATAGGCTAGTATGCCTGAATATGGGATATTCCATCGAGAACATAAGAAAGGTCTTGACGTGGAAAAATTCACAGATAGTAGGCAATGAAAAAGAAGAGTGGAGAGTAAGTAAATAAAGTTCATAATTCATTTTTCAGAGCTAATTCTACCTGGATTTACCTTGGATTTTACCAAAGGACACACGGACTAACATCCATACCCTCTGAAAAATGAACTGTGAACTTTATTTCCTTATTCTCCACTCTTCTATTTCATTGCCTATTGTTTGTGAATTTTTCCATGTGTAGATCTTTCTTATGTTCTCAACTTTTTTTATAAATTTTTTTGTAAATTCCAACTATATATATATATATATATATATATATACATACACATACACACCATTCAAGTGTGGCCAGTGCCAGTGCCGCTGGACTGGTACTCATACTGGTAGCATGTAAAAAGCACCATTCAAGCATGGCTGATGCCAGTGCCGTCTGACTGGCTCCTGTGCTTGTGGCACGTAAAAGCACCCATTACACTTTCAGAGTGGTTGGCATTAGGAAGGGCATCCAGCTGTAGAAACTTTGCCGGATCAGATAGGAACCTGGTGCAGCCACTGGCTTGCCAGCCCTCAGTCAAACCATCCAACCCATGCCAGCATGGAAAGTGGATGTTAAACGATGACGACAACGGTGATGATGATGATATATATCGTCATCATCATTTAACGTCCGTTGTCTATGCTGGCATGGGTTGAATGGTTTGACTGGGGTTGGTAAGCTGGAAGGCTGCACTTTACTCCAGTCTGATTTGACATAGTTTTCGACGGCTGGATACCCTTCCTAATGCCAACCACTCTGAGAGTGTAATGAGTGCTTTTACGTGCCACCAGCATGGGTGCCATTTGTATGACACTGTGGTGCCTTTACGTACAACTGGCACGTGTATGTATATATATGTATATATATATATATATACACACACACAAAATGGAAATTGTAGTTGTGATACCCGTGCTGGTGGCACGTAAAAAGCACCAACTGATTATGGCTGTTGCCAGCTTCCTCTGGCCCTTGTGCCGGTGGCACGTAAAGAACACCCACTACACTCACAGAGTGGTTGGCGTTAGGAAGGGCATCCAGCTGTAGAAACACTGCCAGATCAAGACTGGAGCCTGGTGCAGCCTCCTGACTTCCCAGACCCTGGTCAAACCGTCCATTCCATGCTAGCATGGAAAACAGACGTTAAACGATGATGATGATGATGATATGTGTGTATATGTGTGTGTATCTGTGTTTTTCCCTCCACCATCACTTGACAACCGATGTTCGTGTGTTTACGTCCCCATAACTTAGTGGTTTGACAAAAGAGACCAATAGAATAAGTCCTGGGGTTGATTTCTTCAACTAAAGGCGGTGTTCCAGCATGGTCGCAGTCAAATGCCTGAAACAAATAATGGAATGAAAGAATCTTTATTCGTTGTGTGTATGACTGAGTTTATGTTTTGCCAATGAATGTTTGTGAAAGCCCGTAAATCCAGTGAGTCTTCTGTGATGTCTTTTGTTCTGCCCCCTGAGTTGCTTGAGATATTAGTTCTGTACCAAGTTATAGACACTCCCTTGCCACTCTTCGTCTTCAGAAATGCAGTAAACCAATGATGGCTCTGTTGGGAACCTGTAACCAACGACACTATTGCTTCACCCTTACAGAAAACAAAACAAAATATACATAACAGAAAAAGCTAGCTTTATCCCAGCCATATGGAGGGGAACTTTCTAGGTGCAATCCCATGGTCATTCATGACCGAAGGGAGCCTTTTATATGTCTGGGGCTGTGTGTTGTGTTCTTGAGCAAGACACTTTATTTCACGCTGCTCCAGTTCACTCAGCTGTAGAAATGAGTTGCAATGTCACTGGTGCCAAGCTGTATCGGCCCCTTTGCCTTTCAATTGGATAACACTGGTGGCGTGGATAGGGGAGACCAGTATGCATGGGCGACTGTTGGTCTTCCATAAACAACCTTCCTTGGACTTGTGCCTGGGAGGGTAAATTTCTAGGTGCAATCCCATGGTCATTCATGACCGAAAGGAGCCTTTTATATGTCTGGGGGTGTGTGCTGTGTTCTTGAGCAAGACACTCTATTTCATGGTGCTCCAGTTCACTCAGCTGTAGAAATGATTTGCGACTTCACAGGTGCCAAGCTGTATCAGCCTTCCTCTTTTTTTTTGATAACATTTTGGGGCTTAACTGACCTTTGTCTGTTCCATACAACTAACTGTCAACATATCCAAATATAATTGAAACCATAGTGTCTCTTTCTTTCTCTCTTTTCCCCTCCATAGTCACATACCATCTTGCTTGTACAAGTTCAGTCAAGCCCCGACACTCGAACCTATTCAGATTATGATAGTCTTGGTGAATGTCTAGAAGGTTAGTTAATGACTTTTTTTTTTTTTTTTTGCTTTTGAATATTGTTATTTACGAATTCTTTCTCCAATTTAGTCTCGTTTCAGAAATACAAAACAAAACTGAATCCCTGTTCTTTTTCTCTCTTTTTTCTTTCTTTTAATCTTTTGAAAGGTGTTTGTAAAATTTACGAAGAGCATTTGAAGCGGAAAAACCCTAACTCTCCGACTGTGATTTATGATATTAACCAATTGTTTGACTTCATCGATCGCTTGAACGACATCAGCTGCCTGGTGTAAGTAGCTTTCTATCGAATCTGTCTGTTCGTCTCTCTGTATGGATGAATGCATGCATGCGTACAGGCATTTGTGCATGTGTTTGTGTGTACGTTTTTATCTAGGCAACATATGAGGGTTATAAACGGTCATAAGGCGGCGAGCTGGCAGAATCGTTAGCACGCTGGGCGAAATGCTCAGCAGTATTTTGTCCGTCGCTACGTTCTGAGTTCAAATTCCGCTGAGGTCGACTTTGCCTTTCATCCTTTTAGGGTCGATATAATCAACTTAATCCGTTTGTCTGTTCTTGTTTGTCCTCTCTGTGTTTAGCCCCTTGTGGGTAGTAAAGAAATAGGTATTTCGTCTGTCACTGCGTTCTGAGTTCAAATTCTGCCGAGGTCGACTTTGCCTTTCATCCTTTCGGGGTTGATTAAATAAGTACCAGTTACGCACTGGGGTCGATATAACTGACTGTCTGTCCTTGTTTGTCTCTTCTGTGTTTAGCCCCTTGTGGGTAGTAAAGAAATAGGTATTTCGTCTGTCGCTACGTTCCAAGTTCAAATTCCGCCGAGGTCAACTTTGCCTTTCATCCTTTCTAGGTCGATTAAATAAGTACCAGTTATGCACTGGGGTCGATATAATCGACTTAATCCGTTTGTCTGTCCTTGTTTGTCCTCTCTGTGTTTAGCCCTTTGTGGGTAGTAAAGAAATAGGTATTTCGTCTGTCGCTACGTTCCAAGTTCAAATTCTGCCGAGGTCAACTTTGCCTTTCATCCTTTCTAGGTCGATTAAATAAGTACCAGTTACACACTGGGGTCGATATAATCGACTTAATCCGTTTGTCTGTCCTTGTTTGTCCTCTCTGTGTTTAGCCCCTTGTGGGTAGTAAAGAAATAGGTTATAAATGGTCACCATCATCATCAACGAAGTAAGGTAGTTCATTGCCACAGAAGGCAAAGTATTAATGTATCGGCCTTTCCCTTGGTTAAAATCAGTGGCGTGAAGAAGGGTGGCTGATATGGATGGGTAACTGCTGGTCTTCTATAAACAGCCTTGCCCAGACTTGTGCCTTGGAGGGGAACTTTCTAGGTGCAATCCCATGGACATTCATGACTGAAGGGAGCCTTTTATATGTCTGGGGGTGTGTGTTGTGTTCTTGAGCAAGACACTTTATTTCACGTTGCTCCAGTTCACTCAGCTGTAGAAATGAGTTGCGACTTCACTGGTGCCAAGCTGTATCGGCCCCTTTGCCTTTCCCTTGGATAACGTCAGTGATGTGAAGAGGGGAGGCATAGTATGCATGGGCGACTGCTGGTCTTCTATAAACAACTTTGCCTGGAGTTGTACCTTGACGGGTAACTTTCTAGGTGCAGTCCCACAGGCATTCATGATCAAAGGGGGTCTTTACTCTTTTATGTCATTTAGGTAATTTATCATGCCTTCATAATTGTCATAATCTGTGATAAATTCAAATACTTTGTAAAATACGAAGTTTATATCAGTGTACGAGTCTGTAGAAATTAAGAATATTCTTTTCTACTCTAGGCACAAGCCCCAAAATTTTTGGGGAGGGGGCCAGTCGATTAGATCGGCTCCAGTACGCAACTTGTACTTAATTTATCCACCCCAAAAGTATGAAAGGCAAAGTCAACCTCGGTGGAATTTGAACTCAGAATGTAATGGCAGACGAAATACCTATTTCTTTACTACCCACAAGGAGCTAAACACAGAGAGGACAAACAAGGACAGACAAACGGATTAAGTCGATTATATCGACCCCAGTGCATAACTGGTACTTATTTAATCGACTCCGAAAGGATGAAAGGCAAAGTTGACCTTGGCGGAATTTGAACTCAGAATGTAACGGCAGACGAAATACTGCTAAGCATTTCGCCCGGCGTGCTAACGACTCTGCCAGCTTGCCACCTTTGAAAATAAGAATATTGGGAAGAAAATTAGTTGTCAGTGTTTTTGACGAGTTCTTGAATTCTGAAGAGGTCGAAGCTAATTGAATTTGTCCAAGTTTCCATATTCCAAAGATTTTATGAACCAACACAGCAGCCAGTTTAATGGAAGGGAGAGAACTCCTCCATTATACGATAAAACAAATATTTAAGGAATTAGGAAGGAAATAAGTGCTTACGCGCGGATACATACATACATATATATATATATATATATTATATATATATGGATGAATGAATTATCCTTTGTTTACCGTTAAATGTAGGTATTACATCAGTTTTAAAATGTAGAGCACTCTTCAGCCACATATAGAAGTACAGATCATTTACTACCATGTTTTTATTGATGAAATTCACCTCTCTCTATATATACCTACCCTCTTTGTAATGGTGGCAAATGGAATAAATATAAAAATGAACATTGGCAATTTAATTAAAAAATTTCATAAGTGGCTGAAGAGTGCTCGACATTTTAAAACTGATGTAATACTTACAGTGTTTAATTAAATGAAGTAGCATGAAACGATTGTACTACACTACTTTTGGATATCCTTGCTGCTTATTTTGAATATATGCTGGTGCCCCAGCATGGCTGCGGCCTTCGGCTAAAACATTTAAGGATTTAAGGATATATATATATATATATATATATATATATAATATATATAGCAATAATAAATCTCTGAACGAGATGTAAACAGTAAGCGCTCGACAACGTAAAGTATACTAGCCATCTTAATATGGCTAACCACTAAGGGTGGGTGTTACTGTAGCTTGTAGTCCCAGGAGATCATCGTCTCCAGCTGGCTTTAGGCACAATTTCTGTGTCCTTATGGTATTTGCAAAGGGAGGTCATCCCTCTCTCGTAAACCTCTCGTGATTGTCGTACGCCGAAGACAAGGCAAATACCTACAAACTGCAGTCTGTGCGTATCACTTAGGTTACGAGAGAGGGATGACCTCCCTTTGCAAATACCATAAGGGCACAGAAGTGTGCCTAAAGCCAGCTGGAGACGATGATCTCCTGGGGCTAAAAGCTACAGTAACACCCACCCTTAGTGGTTAGCCATATTGAGATGGCTAGTATACTTTACGTTATATATATATATATATATATATATATATATATCTTTATAATAATAAGGGAATATCAATTCCAGTGTCACAGGGATTGAGATATTCAAGTTAAGAATATTAAGTTGAATTATACTCAATAAATAAATACATATATATCAAAGTATCATTAGAGACAGAAACCCCCCATTAAAATTCAACAAATCAGAAAATAAATTCAACCATGTCATAGAATATTATATTTAATACTTACTATTCATGTTCAAAGTTGTCGACCAAACCTGTTTCATGAGGTTGTATACTATAGCCTCGGGCCGACCAAAGCCTTGTGAGTTGGATATGGTAGACGGAAACTAAAAGAAGCCCATTGTATATATGTGTGTGTGTATGTTTGGGTGTCTGTGTTTGTCTCCCTAGCATTGCTTGACAACCGATGCTGGTGTGTTTATATCCCCGTCACTTAGCTGTTCAGCAAAAGAGACCAATAGAATAAGTACTGGGCTTACAAAAGAATAAGTCCCGAGATTGATTTGCTTGACTAAAAGCGGAGGACGGGGGTAGAGAAAAAGGAGGCTTTGGGAAGAAGGCAGTGGATTGGGAACGCTATGAATTTATATTATTATTCGGCCTTAGGAAGGGTTTCTAGCTGTAGAAACCTTGCCAAATCAGATTTGAGCCTGGTGCAGCCATCTGGTTTGCCAGACCTCAGTCAAATCGTCCAACCCATGCTAGCATGGAAAGCAGACGTTGATGATGATGATGATGATGAAATTATATATTATATTAAATATCAAATGATTCATAGTATATACTCTTTACTCTTTTTACTTGTTTCAGTTATCTGACCGCGGCCATGCTGGAGCACCGCCTTTTTAATCGAGCAACTCGACCCCGGGACTTATTCTTTTTGTATGCCCAGTACTTATTCTATCGGTCTCTTTTGCCGAACCGCTAAGTAATGGGGACATAAACACACCAGCATTGATTGTCAAGCAATGCTAGGGGGACAAACACAGACACACAAACACACCCATATATATATACATATATACGACGGGCTTCTTTCAGTTTCCGTCTACCAAATCCACTCACAAGGCTTTGGTCGGCCTGAAACTATAGTAGAAGACACTTGCCTAAGGTGCCACGCAGTGGGACTGAACCTGGAACCATGTGGTTGGTAAGCAAGCTACTTACCACACAGTCACTCCTGTGCCTATATAAATTAATAAAATATGAAATATTTATTTATTCATAAAAATAAAGGTGGGGTCGCTGAGGGTATTATATAGCCATGACGGGGGGCGGCGGCCCAAAGTTTGAGAACGTCTCGTTTAGAGCCTGACCTGGCTCTATGCAGCGACTCTCGCTGTATGAAATTATTTCTTCAATGGGAAGCAACTCCTTTGAATATACTTACCAAGGTAGACAACTTCCGAATTTATGCGCCTGCATGGCTGTGTGGTTAAGTTTGCTTTTCAACCGTATATAGTCTAAATATAGTAATAAATAGCTAACTTAAAAAAAGAAAAAAACCGCCAGGGTTGATTTGTTCGACTAAAACCCGTCAAGGTTTTGCTCCAGCATGGGCGCAGTCCAGTGACTAAAACAAGCGAAAATGGTAAGAGCCTTGAAAAGGTAGAAGCACAACCCTTCCCTCCCACACAATACATAACTTTAATTACTTAAGTATATTGTGAATCATATAAGAGGGTCTTTCTACAATTGCTCACCCTTTTTAGAAATAAGTCAAATTTTCCTCATTTCACACCCTTTCAATCATAAAAAGAGGACTTGGGGGAGGGGTGGGGGTCGGGGCTAAACGACAAACCAAAATAGACAACGGGAAGTACTGCCATTATTTTGTTGCTAAAATTTTTGGTGCCCTCAAATGCACAACAGCATCAAGAACAGGTCAGGATGAGGGACGTGTGCTTTCATGGTGCTTTGTTGCGTTTGCCATTTGTTGGTGTATTCCAGGTTGTGTGTTCTGAGCACGGTCCCAATCAGTTCCTACCTCTGCAAGGTACCTCTTCATCTGCCATTACCTTGTAGCATGTGGTCAACGAACACGAGCCATCAATCCAGCCAGATGCTCAGCAAAGCAAACATAGTAAGTAAGCAGGGGTCTAACTTGGAAAGACCTAACAATATGGCCGAACATTTCTCTTTGGCCATGAAGAAGAACGACAACAACAGAAATATCCAAAATATCATTTTGACTACCAACAGCATCATTTCAAATCCATTCCTTGCTTCATATCTGAATTCTTTAAAAGAGACCAACTAGTTCCTTATCTATCAGTTTGGTAAACCTATGTAGAGTAGTGCCTTAACACAAAACTACTTGTAATTTCCTGAATGAAGTACCAAAAGGATTCTTTCTTTCACATGTTCTTCGTTATGCATATTTTGCCCCACCATATTTTATATATATCATCGTTTAACGTCCACCTTCCATACTGCCATCGGTTGTACACACACATACACACACACAAACACACGAGGGAATCCTGAAAAGTTCCTGGCTGTTAGGGTGTCGCGAAAGGCCTGGTTGGCGGCCCAACCTTCCGAGTTCTTTTACAGGGCTTAGGAAAAACTGAAGGAATACTGCAATAAGTGCGTATTCCTTACGCCAAACCGGGAACTTTTCAGCACCCCCTCGTGTGTGTGTGGGTGGGTGGGTGTACACACACACACACACACGCATGCACGTGTGTGTGTGTGTGTATGTATGCACATGATTCACTCGTCGGTTATTACAATGTGTATTGTTGTTGTTGTTAAACAACAAGACGGGTAAGAGTGATTAGGTGATGGTCTAGGGCTCAGGGGCGGAAGACTCCAGACCTTGGAAAAAAACCCCTTTGGTTGTCTCGTTGTAGTCAAGGGCTCTTCGTTGACGCCCAACACAACTGGGGAGTGTCCCTTCGAAGTCGCTGGAAAAGGGAGGTAACTTTGTTAACCATTATTTTCCAAGGAAGGCAACTCTTCAATTTCCGTCTCGTGTTATATGGTGTGTGTGACATTGTATGTGGATTGTTAATTTGGTTATCCCTAATCTGTCTAGCTGCGAAACCCAAAGAACAACATGTTAAATTTTCCTTTCCGATATATTTTGAAGAAACATGTTGAAGAACCACAAAGATAACAGCAATAATAAATAGTTTTTTCTACCGAAAGTACAATGCCTTGAAATTAGGGGCTAGTCAATTACATCGACTCCAGTGTTTCACTGGTACTTAATTTATCGACCCTGAAAGGCTGAAAGGTAAAATCGAACTCGGCGGAATTTGAACCAGAACGTAGCGGCAGACGAAATACCGCTTAGCATTTCGCCGGCGTGCTAACGAAACAACAGCAATTATATTAGTCGTTTCTTCTAAAACTTTGTGGTGGTGGGGTTAGTACTATCCAACCTCTGACCAATCACACACAGCTAGCTGGCATTCAATGGCGTATCAAGTTCAGGCATTTTGATTGGGTTGTGGGTTTTGGATAGAAAATTCACAAAAAGTCACTTCTGTTGATTTTTTAATGGCTTTGCGGGGTGACTGGGGAAATGTAAAGATGTGCAACGACCACCCTTGGACGGTTTTGAATGACCATAGAAAGTGCGAGCCCTCAACTGAAAAATTGTGGATTTGTATAAAGGACATGCACACACACACACACATTTTGCCGTTTATATATATAGAGATAATTGCCAGAAAAGTTTCCATAACTGACCATCACTCTTTTGTATAAAAAGAGCAAAAATGTTAATATGATGGTATAAAATTCGTTATTTTTCATCCAAATTCTTTTTTGCTTTTATATTTAGTCGCTATTTTTCCTCTTCTTTTTTTCTTTTTCAGATTTCAGAAAAGCACAAAAACCTACATCCCTCACAATCAAAGTTGGTTAAAAGAGCGTATCTATCATATGTTGAGAAAACAAGCAGGAAAATAAGAAAAAGTGGACGTATATAGACGGCTGGATAGAGATCAGAGAAAAAAAGGAATTGTTTGTTCTCGTGCACATGCCGCTTGCTTTGGCAGGACACCGATATTTATGCAGTGGTGACTTCAGTATTATTATTATTGCAGCACAGAATTCTGCACTGAGCTTTCTTCTTTCATTCCAATATTGTGATATACAGACAAAACATTTTATCATGAAATTTATAAACCGTTTCTGAAGTTTAAAAAAAAAACCCAAAAAAGAAAACCAAATGCTTGCAGCAGAAGTCAGTATTATATTTTAAAAATAATTCAGTTTCTGACTTGAAATTATTGAATCTCTGTCAAAATCTTGCCGAGGTTGACTTAGCCTTTTCTTGTCAGAGGATTGATTGGATAATTAGCAATTGTACTGGACTCAGTTTGACTCTACTTATTGCATATACGCCACTGTGGTAGGTTGGGGTCACGTGCCACTGCATGAGATTACTATATTACTAGTATTATTATTATAATTATTATTATCTGTCTTTGGTATAGAAACCATATATCATTAGCACTCCAGAAATTTCGGGTAAAAAAACCCCATCACCAATAGAAATAAACATTATTGATAGTGACCACAGCACCAATACAGCCACAGTTGCCACAAATAAATGTGTGACCGATAAGATTGCTTGAACCGTCGCTCTCCGACTGACCGCTACCAACATAACAACAACAACAATTATCATCAGCAAGAGTTTAAACAGCTTTACCAAGCAGCATCCATTGCTTTGTGTAAAAGAAAAGGAATCTGCTTTCGTATTCGCGCCATGGAAAAACAGGTGGTGAAGGTAAAGGTGATGCATGTGCCACCAGAAATTGAAATCTTGTGGTTAGTGGCGGCAGTGTTGCCCGAAGGAGGGGAGATTCTGGAATTGAATCGATACCCTCGAACAATCTGGGGGTTTGGTATGGAACTCCATATGAGGATCACGCAGGAAGAACTAGAAAACCTTCCCGAGCGGATAATTCTGTCAACTGGACCCGAATTAGATGTTGAAGTGGAAGTAATATTTCCGAAGGTTCAGAATGGCGGGTAATGTCAGTTTTAAAGGAGCGCATAGCCTGCAGCTAAAAAGAAAGAAAGAGAGAGAGAGAGAGAGAGAGAGAGAGAGAGAGAGAGAGAGAGAGAGAATGAAAGCCCATGTTGGCTGTCGGCACCAACTACAACAATAAATTCAACAACAACTGTTAACTAAACCATAGCTGGAATACCTTTAAAAGGATTTAACCATCATAGACCCAAGAAACCTTACTGGTATGTCCTCTCCCTTAAAACTGCTCCAGCATGAACATTACACACACACAAAAACACATGTATATTTTTACTTAACTCCAACATCTTACCAACCCCCCACGCCACCCCCTCCAAAGGTGTCGGAGGGGGTGGAGTGGTGGGGTTGTAGATCACAGTGTCCTCATGACCTGCAAAACTTGTCTTGTGGTGGGAGGGAGAGCGAGAGGGAGAGGAACCAAGGAACCTACCAACAGCTACCCACTATCACAATTACAATTACAAAACATTATTTACATTATTTACATTTGACGGATATTTGTCCTCATCTTGTTTGTCAAATGTAAATAGTGTAAATAATGTAAATAATGTACATAATTCCTCATCTCTTAAATATAGAACCTAAATTACAAAAGCCCAAACGAAAATCACAACAGGTTAGTGTGGCCTAGTGTTATGAGCCCTCACTGAACATTTGGCCGTTTGATGGACAGAAACGGCAACTGAAAAAAGGGGCATTTGCCTTTGATAATTGGTAGGAATTCTTAGACCAGTAGAATTCCTTGGTTGGTCACAGTTGCCATGGAGACAACCATTGTTTGTATATTGCATGTTATTTCATCAGGTCCCTGCCTCTCATTCCATGTAAAACCCTGTTGTTTTCTCATCCGTTTTTGTAATGTACCCCCATTCATCATCCTTGTCTGAATAAAGGAATTGTTATTATTATTACAGTCTGAGTTCAAATGTCACTGGGGTCAGCTTTGCTTTTTGTCCCTTTTTGGGGGTTGATAAAGTACCAGTCAAGTAATGGGGTCGATATAACTGACTTATCCTTTCTTCTGAAATTGCTGGCCTTGTGCCAAAATTTGAAACTGGTCAAGGCGGCGAGCTGGTAGAAACGTTAGCACACCGGGCGAAATGTGTAGCCATATTTCGTCTGTCGTTATGTTGTGAGTTCAAATTCCGCCGAGGTCGACTTTCCCTTTCATTCTTTCGGGGTCGATAAATTAAGTACCAGTTACGCACTGGGGTCGATGTAATCGACTTAATCCGTTTGTCTGTCCTTGTTTGTCCCCTCTGTGTTTAGCCCTTGTGGGTAGTAAAGAAATAGGTATTTCGTATGTCTTTATGTTCTGAGTTCAAATTCCGCCAAGGCCAACTTTACCTTTCATCCTTTCGGGGTCGATAAATTAAGTACCAGTTATGCACTGGGGTCGTTGAAATTGACTTAATCCGTTTGTCTTTGTTTGTTTGTTTGTCCCCGCTATGTTTAGCCCCTTGTGGGTAATAAAGAAACAGGTATTTCATCTGTATGTTCTGAGTTCAAATTCCGCAAAGGTCTACTTTACCTTTCATCCTTTCAGGGTCGATAAATTAAGTACCTGTTGCATTCTGGGGTCGATCTAATCGACTGCCCCCCTCCCCCAAAATTTCGGGCCTTGTGCCTAGAATAGAAAAGAAGAAAAAATTTTAAGCTGTTGAAGAGGTAAGTGTTTCTACTTTGCATCCTTTTGGAGTCATTGTAATAGATACCAGTTATGTACTAGGCTCAGTTCTATCGACTGCATCATGCCAGTTAGAGAAACAGCTATATGCAGTGTGAATAACAAGCAGTATGTAATGACATTTCCCTGTCTGAAACTAAACATGACTGTTGACTTCTTTTGCTATTCTCAAAAGATGTGGTCAATGGAAAAGTAAGCATGCAAAGTTTGTGAATATAAATATACTGAGGTCACACAAAACGCATTTAAAAGGGCTGTTGCATTAGGTTTCAGAAAGTCTGTATGCGTACATATGAGTAAATAAACAGATTGGCTGCTTGTTTCTCTGGTATTGGTTAAATTGATGCAGACACTGATGAGAATCCAATAAGACTAGAAACATCGATGTAGGCTGTTCATAAGTTTTTTTCAGTCCGTGAAGAAACAACTAAGTTTGCCTTGTTTATATATTTGCTACATAAGGCAGTTTTATATACAACTGCCATTCAAAGCAGAGAAACACACAATATCATTTTTAATCTCTTCTCATTGCTGAGCCTGAGACCCATATTGGCGCTGGATATCTGGTCTTGGCTTGCCTTTGGATCATACCAATAGGGTGAAGATGGTCTGTGAGGTGCCGTGCAAACCTTATTGAGCCTAAAACTTGAGGTTGCGCAATCGCCGGTTAGGTGACTTTCCCGATGCCCAAATCGAGTAGGAGGGCTCCGAGACGAGCATGGAAACCACAGATGCGAACCTGGGTGAAGCTGACTGCGGGTGCGATAACTCATGCAAGGGCGTTGTTGATATTTTGCATGGGCAATGGTCAGTGATGCGCTTCCTCGGTCAAGGGGTAGACATCCACCATGTATGTATGTCTCTTCTATTCTTTTAATTATTATAAATCTTCCACCGAAGAGGGAACCGGTTTCCAACAAAGGTACAAGGCTCCTGAACATTTGGCCGTTTGATGGACAGAAACGGCAACTGGATGTAGTTAACATAGACAAATTCACATTTGGAACTTGAGAAAAGTCTTGCATATTTTTACTGTTCCACTCATACATTGCATTTGTAATGTACGAATTAGCCGGTCAGTTTCTCTTTCTGAAAAATCTCAGTTTATCCTGCTTTTCCTTTAAGCATTTACTAACATAACCTACAGCTCCAATTGTTATTGGTATGAAAATGAATTCATAGTCTGGATAGAGAAGCTGGAAGTTTCAAAACGTTTATCCATAGATATTCTCTTTTTCTTTGATTTTCATAGATATATTTATATCTGCGGGGCAGCTGATCTCTATGATGGGTGGGGGTAAACGAGTGGTTTACCCTTGTTTCATACGGCAAATAAGAAAATGGAGAGGATATAAAATCGACAGACATCAGCCAGTAAACATTCCCAGTATGTCTATTTATTCAGATGTATTGGATGAATATAGACAAATATGTGAGTGAAGGGTGTAAAAACATATAAGCATAGAGAAACAAAAATTGCTAATTTGTGATGGTATTGGGGTGATAGTAACAGTATGAGCTGTACTTGTGATAAAGGCGGAGGCGATTGTGGTGGCGGTGGTAGCCGAGGTGGTCACGGATGACGGTGAGAGTAAGTGATGTGAAAGTGGTGGAGGGGAAGGCAGCGAAGTCAAAGGTATTGGTGGTAGTGGCGTCAGAAGTCTGAATGGTGTGTGTATGGCAGATGTGGTGGCGATGGTGGTGATACTGTTGTTTATCATGCAGCTTTGCAATAAGCTCCAAGTCGACAAATTATATATATATAAATTGTTTTGATGAAAATTGTTCATTGCTTGAAAAATATTGTTCAAGTTTAATCAAATTTAATACGTACTCAATGCACGAAGTGTCATTGTTGGGCTCAAGGTCTAATGAAGAGCCCTCAATGGGAGCTAGCTTAAAAGCCGCTCTCGTGAGTTCCTATTTTGAAGGTAAAAGTAAGCGATTCTTCATATCTTCCATAATTGGTATTTTGACTTTTGTTCTAAGTAAAGATTGGTTTACAAAAATTATATAAAGTTTATAAACTTTCAGTATTAGACAAACTTTCAAATTTGTCTTCGTACTTTTGCTTTAAATATAGGCTTGACCCAGCAGACTCATGCATTGATTAAAATAGCAGTTATTATAAATATTAATTAGTATAATTTTGTTAGAATTTGCAAAGAATCGTAGGAAGCACACAACTTTACGTAGTGAAGTTCCAATTGGAGCTCATCATTTTACCAACCCATTTTTTCTGATTTTTCGGTATTTTCGACAATTTTTTTCAAATTTAAATTTTACAAACTCTATCATTACGAATTTTCTAAAGAAAAAAAAACGGCATTTAATTATATATTTTGTCAAACTTTCAGAATAGCTGTGTTTGTTGCATAAATCGGAATGTTTCGGATTGTTTTCGGTATTTTACCACATTTCATAAGTATCCCAAAATATTCAGGAGCAGACTTTCTTTAAAATACTCACCAGATCTCTCGCCTACCGACTGCCACTTTTTCAAGCATCTCGACAACTTCCTGCGTGAGAAATGCTTCAAAAACCAAGACGATGCCAAACACGCCTTCGACGACTTCATCGCCACCAGAACGCAGAATTTTTACTCTACTGGGATAAATAAACTTGTTTCACATTGGCAAAAGTGTGTTGATTCTGATGGTGTTTATTTCGATTGATAAAGTTTTGTTTGAGCCGAGATATGTGCATCTGAATTCAAAGGTTAAAAACCGCAAGAACTTTCTTGACAACCTAAT
>NC_043007.1:32873959-32881221 GCF_006345805.1 Octopus sinensis
TTCGGCATCGCCGAGCAGAGAGATCGAACTACGAACTGTGATTGCGAAGTACATGCGATAGAATTTTTTGTCCTGCCGAATAGAGAGATCGAACTACGAACATAGTGATTGCAAAGTACATGCGACAAGTTTCTGTGTCATTTCCACCTGCCAAGTCTTTCATACACAAGACACTCTCCGACCTCCAAGGCGACATTAGCCCCAGGTGCCGAGCAGAGAGATCGAACTACGAAGTACATACGACATACGACATACGAAGTACATACGACAAGTTTCTATGTCATTTCCATCTGCCAACTTTCACACACAAGACACTTTCCAACCCCCCAAGGCTATAATAGGAGACATTAGCCCCAAGGTGCCGAGCCGAGAGATCGAAACAAGAACAGCCCAATTACCAAACGAACAGCTATCCAAGCCCGATATTCACTCGGTAGTTTGTCGAACGACAGACTTTAACTCACGGTTTTTAATCTCGTCCGTCTCTATTCGGAATTACATCTCCACCGGCGCAGACTTTACTTTTCATCTTTCTTGTATCAATACAACAAATACAAATCATTTATTGGGATCGATTTCATCGATTATGACCATTCCCTCGAGCATAGACGGGCAGCGTTCTTTATATTTGAATGCTGCTTTGAACTAAGTGTAATGCAATAAGGCAGCAATAAAGAAAATTATATTAAATTTACGAAAAGAAATGTAATTAGGACAGCTTTTATTGTGAAAATGTAATTATAAATAGGAAAAGTCTACTTTAAAGATTTAAAACTAACCTTTTAATGAATTAATACATACATATAAACATACATATACATGTGCGCGTATATATATATATATAATATTATATATATATATTTTATATATATATTATATATATATAATATATATATATATATATATATATATATATATATATATAATATATATATAATATATATTTACATATATATATATATATGTATACATGCATATATATATATATATATGTGTATATAATATATATATATATAATACAATATAATATATTTTATATATAATATATAATATAATATATTTTATATATATATATATATATATATATATATATATATAATATATATATATATATATTTACATATATATATATATGTATACATGCATATATATATGTGTGTATATACATATATATATAATACAATATGATATATTATATATATATGTGAATTCGTTGTTTTTTGCCGTTTATTTTAAATCCTCTCCAATGTTATTTGATTTAACACAAAAAAATATTTCTATATCTCGTATTATTTTATGTTTTTTTTTTGTAGATCTATTCTCGATTGCAGATTTTGTTACTCGTTTTCTTGAAATTTGAATAAATCTTGCTTCTTTTCAGATGTTTGACGATGGAGTAAAAAAAAAATAATAATAAAAAAAAAGAAATAATAAACGAACGAATTTATTCTCACAACTGAACACACATAGCAATTGCTTCATCTTCACAGATGATTGACGTCTCCTCGTGTTTCCTCGTTGTCAATGCGCATTTGAAACTTTCCGTCCATGACCTCTTCAGATGACTATTCAGTCCTGTTGCAGATCTGCAATGTTTGAAGCATATGGGACAGCTGAAAATGGTTAACTTACTGTCTGCTTCCAGATCTGTACATGTCGCCATTCTTTCATCGTCCTCGGACTTTCAGCCGATGGAATGACAAATGATTTCACCGTAAAGAAACATCTGTAAGACATTGGATTATAATGATAGACGCTTCTCCCTACTGACAGGCCGAAGCCTAATAACCAGTAATCACGTAAGACCAGGTTTTTACATCAGAGCATCCCTGCTTTAGATGGATTCTTATTTCTTTACTGCCCTCAAGGGGCTACACACAGAGGGAACAAACAAGGACAGACAAACGGATTAATTCGATTATATCGACCCCAGTTTATAACTGGTACTTATTTAATCGACCCCGAAAGGATGAAAGGCAAAGTCGACCTTGGCGGAATTTGAACTCAGAATGTAGCGGCAGACGAAATATCTATTTCTTTACTGCCCTCAAGGAGCTACACACAGAGGGAACAAACAAGGACAGACAAACGGATTAAGTCGATTACATCGATCCCAGTACACAACTGGTAATTAATTTATCCCGAAAGGACGAAAGGCAAAGTCGACCTGCGAATTGAACTCCGACGTAGCGGCAGACGAAATACCTATTTCTTACTCCCACAAGGGCCCCACACAGAGAAACAACAGGACAGCAAACGGATTAAGTCGATTATATCGACCCCAGTACGTAACTGGTATTTATTTAATCGACCCCGAAAGGATGAAAGACAAAATCGACCTTGGCGGAATTTGAACTCAGAACGTAACGGCAGACGAAATACCACTAAGCATTTCGCCCAGCGTGCTAACGTTTCTGCCAGCTCGCCGCCTTAAAAACATTCTTTTCTACTCCAGGCACAAAGATTGAAATTTTTGGGGAGGGGGCCAGTCGATTAGATCGACCCCAGTATGCAACTGGTACTTAATTTATCGACCCTGAAAGGATGAAAGGCAAAATCGACCTAGGCACAAGGCCCGAAATTTTTGGGGAAGGCGGTCAGTCGATTAGATCGACCCTAGTACGCAACTGGTACTTAATTTATCGACCTCGAAAGGATGAAAGGCAAAGTCGACTTCGGCGGAATTTGAACGCAGAACGTAAAGACAGACGAAATACGCTAAGCATTTCGCCCGGTGTCCTGAAGTTTCTGCCAGCTCTCCGCCTTAACGCTACAATGACATTAGCATAACAATGGTATCAGATCTCCGGGAAATAAATCGGTTTAATTGCTTTCGTTACTCGAGAACTGCGTCTAACGTCATTAACAATGTTTGCTTCCGTATCAGTTGTCAAACCACAAACCTTATTAATAGAATCGAGGACACCTTCCAGGAATCACCGTACCGTTAAAAAGCTCGTTTTTTAACGACGTCCACGTGGCTGCGGGTTCAATCTCACTACTCGGTACCTTGGGCCAACCAATGCCTTGTGAGTGAATTTGATTGACAGAAACTGCATGGAAGACCGTGTGTGTGTGTGTATATATATATTATATATATATATTATATATAATATATATTATATATATATATATGTTCTTTTATTCTTTTGTTTTTATATTTATTTGTTTCAGTCATTTGGCTGCAGCTATGCTGGAGCACCGCCCTCTAGTCGAAGAAATCGATCCCAGGACTTATTCTTTGGAAGCCTGGTACTTATTCTATCGGATCTCTTTTGCCGAACCGCTATGTTACGGGTATGTAAACGCACCAGCATCGGTTGTCAAGCGATGGTGGGGGTACAAACACAGACACACAAACACACACGCACACATGCACACACATATGCATATACATATACATATAGATGTACATACATACATACATACATACATATATATATATATGTATTATATATATATATATATATATATATTATATATATATATAATATAATATAAATAATATATAAATATATGCATACATACACACATATATGTACATACCTACATATATATATGTATATATACATGCATATATGGGTACAGGACATCAAAAAAACGTTGAACACAATGAAAAACGAAAACATAAAAACGAACGTTTTTTCAAACAACGAAAAATAACAGAGAAACAAGACATACAACATAAAGAATATTCCCCTTCTTCAGTTGTCCCTGTTTCATCTACTCCGCATAGCGAAGGTAAGGACAAGACGCGACTTCGTTGTAACAGTCCTTCCCGCAGAGCAAATTAAATAAAATTAGAGATTTTTTGCGGAGGGTGAAAGTGGTAACAAGAACAGGACAGTGAGAACAAAACATTAAAAAACGCGATGAGGTCATTTAAAACGAAATTTCTACGGCGAAAAATGTTTACGGCCATATTTCCTGTAACCAAAATATCATTGCTGGGTATTTTCTTTGAGAGGAATTTTAGCTTTAAACCTTATTGATTTCCAAAACTTTCCTGGAACTTCAATCCTATGAACTAACGTTGAATTATCAATATTTACCACTTCTATACCAAACAAGCCATTATTTTTTCTCAGATGTAGAGACAATAACACTCAAAACATCTATTCTCTTATCAGTTTCCATTAATACATAAAACCCTCCATAAATTTCAATGAGTAATCCATCAAATTGTTTTAGTTTGAGTTCACAGTTTTTAAACTTTGCTTTATTCAAATCCATCTAAAAATTCTGCGGAATTATAGTTACCTGGCTGCCTGTGTCAACTTGTATCTTTACGATAACATTATTGGGTTTAACATCGATCGGTGTAGGATTTTTATGCCAATGTCATAAACACTCGCAGAATCTTCTCAATTTTTTATCCAATTTCCTAAACCATTTTTGTTGATTTTGTAAATCTACAAAAAAAAAAAAAAATGAAGGTAACTGAAAAAAACACAACAAAGAAACCAAAAAAAAAAAATTTTTTTTCTGCTTGATTGTGATTATTTTCTCTCCACATTTGATGTTTGTTGAGATAAGAATCTGACTCTTTCAGTAATTATTAATGCATTTTGAGGATGAGTTGCTGACATTATCCCCGAGATCTTCTACCGTTACAATTCATTTCTTAAATTCCAGGCGTTTTAGCATTTTACCCGGATAGACACTTCTTGTAATATCATTATACCGCCTTTTGACAAAAATAAATCCACGACTTAATGGAGGGTGAGAGAGAGAGAACAAGAGATTAGAATTTATTGAGCGTGACTGACATAAACATTTTCTCATCATACACACAAAGAGAAATATTCTGATAGATACGATTGATAGATACTTATATACAGACATGCAAACATCATACATACATATATTGGATCATTCCATAAATAAATGCTTCTTTTATTTTTCAAAATTAAGATAAACAAAGTTCTTTTTTAATCTAAAATATACTCTCCTTCATTTTCTACAATGCTCTTCCATCTACCTGGTAGATTTCCGAGGCCCCTCTCCCAAAATTCATTTGTCCGTGACGAAAAATACTCCTCCAGTACTAGTTTGGCCTTGTCTATAGAATTCATATTTATTCCGTCCAAATGGTTTTGAAGACTGTGGAATAAATGATAATCAGATGGGGCAATGTCTGGCGAATATGGTAAGCGGAGTATCGTTTCCCATTCAAACTTCTCCAACCTTTGGAATGTCATCCTCGCTGTATGTGGCTGAGGATTATCCTGATGGAAGAACACCTTTCATCTTGAAACCAAAGACGGTCGTATTTCTTCCAGCGCTGACTTAAGCCGCTCAAGCAGCTCGCAGTAGATATCCTTTGTAATCGTTTGGTTTGGGGTTAAAAGTTCAAAGTGGACTAAACCTTTCTTATCCCACCAAACAGATAACAACACCTTATGAGGGCGAAGACCTTTATCCTGGGGTGCCGGTGTTTCTCCTTTCCATACTCACTGTCTTCAGCGCTTGAGATTTTTATTGAGAACCCATTTCTTGTCACTAGTCACTATTCAGTCCAAAATAGGTTCACTCATGAGACATGGCAGCAAAGAAAAGCTCACCTCCACTCTCTGTGCACGATTAGACTCGGAAAATTTATGAGGAACCCATTGATCTAATTTGCAGACTTTTCCGATGGCACGCAGGTGTCGATGAATGGTTGAATGACCAAATCCAAGCTTCTCTGCTAGTTCCTCAACAGTTACGATGGGATTTTGTTCCACCAGGGTTTTCAGGATGTACGTTGACACTCATTCACGTTTATCGTCCGATCCCCATATACTGCATTAATATTCTTCGCACTTTCCGTTGCGTTGTTGCCTTTAATGAACTCATAAAGCAAAATATGTCGAATATGCCTCTTTGTCACTTCCATTATAGCTTTGAAAAAATAACTGTTAAAATTGAACTGCACTCTTCAAAACTTGCACTAAGAATAAGGAAAAAAGGGGAAAATTACTACCAGTTTTTATAGCAAGTTGATGCAAGTAGTTTATCCCATTCCCCTCCGACTTTTAGTTCATGCAATTGAAAAAACTGCATTATTTATGGGATGAGACAATATATACATGCATACATGTTTGCAAGTACACATGATACATACATGCATAGATACATACATGCATATATACATACATGCATAGATACATACATGCATATATACATACATGCATAGATACATACATGCATATATACATACATACATGCATAGATACATACATGCATAGATACATACATACATGCATAGATACATACATACATGCATAGATACATACATACATACATACATACATACATACACACATACACACATGTATGCAGGCATACATACGTACGTACATGCATACATGGTGGCTGCCCCCTCGTCATCGAGGTATGGCCATTGCACGAAGCTTAATCAATGTGTTATCGGCAATGCCTGTGCAAGAGATTTTTTTAAAGTGAGGAAAGGCTGTGCACTGAGTCAATCCACACTCACTAAGCACAGCAGCCATTTCTGAAAGAAGAACAAGTCAACATCATCGGTACACTAAGCCGCAGGTTTTAACGGAGTTTTATCCTAGTTACCTGAGTTATTTTCTCCTAGAAGGATGCCCTAACAAGGCTAGGAGTCTTTTACTCCCAAGTGTAACCGCGTGATCGGGTATTCAGTCCGATTATTTTTCATGTCCCCGCGCATGATACAACCTTAAGACATTATTGGATGCCGTTGACTCTCAAGAGTCCCTCCGCCCTTTGACGGGTTTTGTTTTTCATGCCGTCTGGTGTGTCCAATATAAAACCCTCCTCACCAAGCAAGCTTGGTGGGGTTGCCGGTTTAGTCGCCGACGACCCGACCATGCAGCAGGTTGTATTGGGTTACATGTTACCAGTAGCACTCAAAAGTGACCTGATGCATACATACATTCATACATACATACATTCGTCCATACATACGATCATACATGTACATATACATGCATACATATATACATATATACATATATGCATACATAACTACATGCATACATACATACATACATACATACGTACGTACATACATACATACATACATACATACATACATGCAAGCATACATACACACATGCATAGATAGTATATACATACATGCATACATACAAACATACATGTATGCATACACACATACATACATGCATACATACGAACATTACATGCATACACAACACATGCTAGAATGTACATAATACATACATACATACATACATACATACATGCATTCACGCATACATTCACACATA
>NC_043007.1:32881321-32883821 GCF_006345805.1 Octopus sinensis
ATCAGCAGAAAGAATACGGTAATATTTTTGCGGAGACTGGTGTATCCAATGCTTCAGCAAAATTTTTTCTTCAGGGTAAAGCTGATAAGAGGGAAATAATAAGAAAGACAACGGAATTTTACATCCACTCAGTCTGAGAAGCCATATTTTTTACGGCTTCACTTAGTATAGATGAGGAAATTTGTCGTAGGTTATTTTTTGTTCGGTAGGCACCCTATGGTCAAAGATATTGCAAGTGTTAACACGGCATTATTCAATATATCTTTTCTGTTTTCGAAGGTGATAAAGTGTGAACTTAGGGAATATTTAGCTACTAATTTTTTTCAGATCATGCGACTGCGTGAAGCAATTTGCTGTCGAATACAATATTGTTAGAAAATTACTATTTGTGTGTGGAAGCACTCCATCGGTTACGACGATGAGGATTCCGGTTGATCCGAATCAACGGAACAGCCTTCTCGTGAAATTTACGTGTAAGTGAGCACTCCACAGACACGTGCACCCTTAACGTAGTTCTCGGGGATATTCAGCGTGACACAGAGAGTGACAAGGCCGGCCCCTTGAAATACAGGTACAACAGAAACAGGAAGTAAGAGTGAGAGAAAGTTGTGGTGAAAGAGTACAGCAGGGATCACCACCATCCCCTGCCGGAGCCTCGTGGAGCTTTTAGGTGTTTTCGCTCAATAAACACTGACAACGCCTGGTCTGGGAATCTAAACCGCGATCCTATGACCGCGAGTCCGCTGCCCTAACCACTGGGCCATTGCGCCTCCACTACTATTTGTAAATATCACAACGAGAGATATTCAGCAACAGTACTTTTGAGGAAAGATTATGTGCCAACATAACATGGCAGTCTTCGATTAGGACGAATGTTGCTGTAATATATCCCCAGGAGACATCGTCTCCAGATGGCTATACGACACGATCTGTGTCCTTATATTTTCGAACAAGGGAATCTATCACCCCCACTCAGCTCAAAACAATATCTGTGTATCGCGATTTCCGGGTTATTTCCCTTCATCAGCACGGAATAATTGTTCGGCTTAAGGTGAATTTTTTATTACGATAAATATTATCAAACATAGAGGGGACAAAACAGGGCAATACAAACAATTATTATTATTGTGAGTTCGAATGATACCATGGTTTAAAAATTATGAATGATATACAAAATTAAAATTTTGACATTTTTGTTTTTAGACTTTAACCTGATGGATCCCTCGTTGCTATAAATGTGACCAAAAAGGCCACATTAGAGCGGACTGCCAATGAAAAGTGACAGTGCTGAAAGAGTATGTGTGGAAGACCAGAATGCAAGGACTCGTGACGGGATCCTTCATCTCTGACCCTAGTTTGCTGCACTACAAAATGTGTGCTTGAATATATCTATTGAGAAAGAATACGGCACTTCAGTGGGAATGTGTATTTCAATCTTTTTAGATAAGGGAATAAAAATATCATCCTGTTTGTTTCTCAACATCTTCCTTAAATAGTTCTCCACTTGGGTAAGTCTTATTTGTCCTTGCGGCGGCATTCGCCCAGCACGGGTTGAGCCGGCTCCGACAACCAATTCATCATGTCCTTCACAAATACTGACCATATCCGTCAAAATTTGACATCTATTTCACTACTTGATTGATACCATATTTTATCGATTACAAAGGATGAATGACAAAGCTAACCTCAACGGTATTTGAAATTACAATGGTAAGAGACGAAATAAATGCCGTTAAGCATTTTGTACGACGCGCCAAAAATTCCGCCAGCTCGCCGCCATCAGCTTTAAAGAATTACCATAACCCAAATATCAGTTTAAGATTTTGGAACGAGACTAGCAATTTCTGGGAGAAAGTAAGTCGATTATATCGACCCAGTGCCCTGGTACTGATTTTATCGACCTCGAAAGGGCGAAAGGCAAAAATCTACCTCCGCTAGCTTTGAACTCAGAACGTAAAAACGGACGAAATGACGCTGAGCATTTCGCTCGAAATGCTAAGGATTCTGTCAGCTCGTCACCTTACCTTAGCCGAAATATTAAGAGTAATTTCTCCACTGATCACATCAACTAAGCTTATTTATACGTAGAAACTTTTTTGGATTTTGTAGGCCTGGTGGTGGTAAAGGCTTTCATTTGAATCTATTTTGTAGTAACTGGTTAATTTACAAGGTTAATTTACTTCATTTTCCTTCGTATACTCCGCTCGTTCGGCATTCTCCGCTCGTTAAGTATTCTCCGGTCGTTCGGCTTTTTCCGCTCGTTTAGCATTGTACTCTCGTTCGGCATTCTCCGCTCGTTCGGGATTACAATAGCATAATCCTTGTTTGGTGGATTACTTTAAGCATTATCTCACGGTGGTCCTTCAAGCAAATTCTCTTTTGCCTTATAGATTATAAGCACAACTTGGTATCACGATCTCCCCTTCCTCCTCCTCCTCCTTCCCCTCATCATCTACCTTTTCTTTCTTTTTCTTTCCCTTGCTCATTGTTTCAGATAATC
>NC_043007.1:32886321-32901321 GCF_006345805.1 Octopus sinensis
TGGTTTGCAAAACTAACGCTTTCATAAACCGGATTAGATGGCTTGTTTTCTTCCACGAGAACGAGGATCTAAAATTGAACCGGGCAGCAGCATCGTCCGAATATTGTGGGCTTTTTAAGTCGATGGATACACCGCCACCTAACCCAAGACTGAAGAAGTTTGAGGACGACTTGTGGGACATCGTAAGGAAGATTAAGTTCAGGAAGTCACCCAGGAGAAATGATCACCTCAGATACCTAGATAAAATTACCAAGGATATTAATAGGTCGGATGGAATCTTGGTCCAGTCTGACAAGACACGGAACACATATAAGTTACCCGTTAGACAGTACCTAGATTTACTCGGAAAAGAGATCAAGAAGAATTATAGAACAACTAATTGGAACACACTGAGAAAAGTAAACTTGGAGATTAAGGAAATAATGTTTAAATACGGAATTCAAATGAGAACGCAGCCGCTTAGCCCTAAACAACCTAGATTAATAGTGAAGGACCACAAACCGAATTTCTACACCAACCCAGCGTTAAGACTCATATGCCCTGCTAGTTCCGATATCGGGACCATCAGTAAGTATATCTTAGATAAATATATCCCTAGTTTAGTAAATAAGCTGAAGCTTAGCCTCTGGGCTAACTCCTCGCAGGTCGTGAAGTGGTTCTCTTCCATCCCTAATAAGAACCGTACTAGGTTTATTCAGTTTGATATCGCCAGCTTCTACCCCTCGATTAACCCTAGTGTACTAAATAAGGTCCTGTGGCATGCTCACAACAAGGCAGGCCTCACTAGAGAAGAAATTGATATTATTTTAGTTGCCAGAAAATCATTTATAAAGTTTGAAAATAAGTTGTGGATTCGTAAAGATACTCCCAACGAATTCGATGTGCCTATGGGTAGTTCGGATAGCACGCAGATAGCCGATTTGGTCGGAATCTATATTCTCTACGAATTATCCGACCAATTCCCGGACATCGCGGGCGGCCTGTATCGTGACGATTGTCTGTTTTACCTGCAAAACACCACGAACAGAATCGTACAGAAAACTAAAAATAGGTTAGCTAGGTTCTTTAATAGAATGGGCATGAATATAGTTTTTGATAATGAACTCACTAAGGCTAATTTCCTAGACGTCACACTAAACCTCCATAGCGATTCATACTGCCCTGACCATAAGCCTTCCACTAATTTAAAGTATGTCAGTGTCTTCTCCAATCATGCCAAAACTGTAACAGACAATTTGGTTAAAAACATCTCTCTAAGATTGTCTAACTTGTCCGCTAGTGTCGACATCTTTATGCAGAAAGCGGAATTTTATAACGCCGCACTATCCAAAGCCGGTTATAGGCAGAAGGTAGTATATATTGATCCAGCCCTTCCGATGCCACCATTCGGTCATCAGGATAGGGCCGTCTATAATAACATAAATAATTTAAGTAGTGATGGGAGCGCGGGGAGTGTTGGAGCAGGTACTTCTGGATTTAATTTAGGGAACATAGATAATTTACGGTCCGGGGGAGGTCATACTAAACCAAAACCTTTTATTCAACCTAGAATCACCCACCCTAATGTCAGAGCTGGCTACCCGACCCATCACAAAAATAGGAATAAATATATCTGGTTTGTAATTCCCTTTGGTAAGCAGATTAGAACTAATCTTCCCCTCCTGTTTCGCCAAGCCATTGCCAGTAACTTCCCCAGAAATTCCAAATATTACTCCACGGTTAATTCACATAAAGTTAGGATAGCTTTCTCCAACACAAAAAACCTTTCCCAGATAATCGCCTCCCATAATAATAGGCTGCTTATTAAGACCCTACCACCATTGTCCGGAGGCGCAGCTCCGTCTAATTCCAGTTTAACGCGCAGTAGGAATAATAATAGTAGTAATAATGATAAAAGAGCCAGTACAGTGACTGGTAATCTCAGTACCAACCAGGGAGTAAATAATAGGATTAGCGATAGAAGAAATGGTGATGTTAATAACGTTAGTAATGGTAATAGGGAGGTGAGCGCAGTTCGGGTCATTAATGTAGAGAGTCCTAATAGCAACTTTAGCATCGTTTCCGGCAATAGCAGGTCCGCGGATACTAGCAATTACAGCGTTCTCACAGATAGGGAATACACAGGGGATAGTCCGTTAATTAATAGTGATAATGAGGAGTATAATGTAGTAGGCGGCCGCAGTTCTCACAGTCAATATAGTAACGGAAACGCAGTATTAATATCAGAAGCTAATCCCAATAGAATAAGGTTCGTGTCTAGTAACTCCAAGATCAGAAATGCCATTTACCAATGCAATGTTTACACGGATTCAGATGTCTACTCGTATGTCGGGGCCTCATCGTCAAAATTGGCCTTGAGAATATCGAACCATTTCGCAACTTTTCGCGACGTTAATAAATACCAAGCTACAGGACTTAGCAAACTTATCTGGCGTTTGAAGAACGCGAATTCAGTTTTTAGGCTGGAATGGTCGATTTGTCGGTGACCCTCCCGTTTGATAGGGGCAGAAGGAGGTGTAATCTTTGTAACTCTGAGCTTTTCCACATATTGTTCGCCAGAGGCCGTTTGGTAAACGGGCTTTTACAGACGGCTTTTCGATGTCCCCATTGGCGGTGTCATACTTATCTTACATATAAATGATACCTAAGACAATTAACACCTTGTTACCCTATTAAAATGAAAATAATTTTTTGGAAATATTTTTTGAAAAAACTTTTTAAAAAAATCTCTGAATAACTCTTGCAAGGGGAAATTACTCCCCTTAGGCGATTGGTCGGTTTTGTGTTTTTTTATAAGCAAACGCTGGAATTATATGCCCTTATGATTCTTTGACGATGTTAATTTTTAGACAAGCAGGCCACAGACGAACACACGAACACAGAATTTTTTTAGCCGCCTGACAGGCTTTTTTCAGCAGTGCTCATTATCTAGCGCCCCTCGCCAACATACGGGGGCGCACACATAGGCTAGTATACACATACATGCTTTTAGGTAGGTTTTGTCTCGCCCCTAAAAAATACACCCTGTATTCTTTAAATATTCAGGACATTAGTTTTGGTCACACAGAACATCTCCACACCCCTTGTTCTCATTAATTCCTCACCTACTAGATTTGACCGCGGCCTGACCTGTAAGTATTCCAACGGACCTTTTGTCGGCCCCCACCAACCCTCCGATTTCAACGTACATTGATAAACAGTTTACCCATGGGCTCTTAGGGAGCGTCCTCGTTCGAATTGCTTTGCTGCGCCTCTGTTTTGTTTTGTTCTGACAACGTAATTCCTGGTTTTTCCTGAAGAGAAAGCTGCAATATGGTATCCTTATTTAATCAGAATTTGGAAAATTGTGGCCTTTGAAACATGTGTAGAATGTAATAAAAGGAATTCTGTACAATCTTCGTTCAACTCCATTTCTTCCATTCACTAATTATATTAAACTTCAATTATCCGCACCAACGCACGGTTGCAACACCATATGGTCTTATCTCCAACCGTGTTTTTTTCTGCTGTGATTTTTGCTACCCAGGTATCGGTTAAACTTTTGAATAATCTGTAACAAGAAAATTCATCTTCCATTTCAACAATATATATATAATATATATATATATATATATATATATATATATATATATATATATATATATATATATATATATATATAATATATATATTGATAGATAGATAGATAGATAGATAGATAGATAGATAGATGGGTTTAAGAGACTTCCCTAATATTAATAATTATATATATATATATATGTGTGTGTGTGTGTATGTATATATATATATATGCATGTATGTGATTTGGTGACTATTATGTAGTAAAACACGCAAAAAATAAGCAAAACACAGACACGCGACTGAGTTGACGGCAGATCTATTTCTGCCTTTATAGCACGTAAAGAAAACGGTGTTGTAGAAGTGTACGCATCACGTGTACTACAGCAGTACTATGTGTAGCATATATATATATATATATATATAAAACAAAATATATAAAACAAAATATATAAAACAAAATAGATTTGTATATTATGGTTAAAAATATATTAAAATCGTCATGCTAGGAAAATGATATAAAATTTTGTGTATAGTGCCATTGTTTTGGTAGAAATAACCGGTTTCACATTTTCTTTTCAAATTTCTCAAATTTCTTTACCGATGTTGTGTCATCTATTCGTTATGGTGTGATGTAGAAGAATTCGAAACAGGGAAAGGTAATCAGGGATTATTTCTGTAAAATAGAGATAATAAAGAATGTTGGGAATGATTAGGTTTTGTTAATTTAATATGATTTGGTTTTGATAGAATAGAATGTTAGAAATGGTTAAGTTTTGGTTTATATTTTTCAATGAGGTAAGTTTCCTTATTTAAAAATGCTAGAAATAGTTAAGTTTTGGCTTATATTTTTCAATGAAGTAGGTTTCCTTGTTTAATCTAACTTGTGTTGGTGTTCCAGTAGCACATTGATACAATGAAAAGATTACAGATTGTGGTAGCATTGGTTTTGCGCATCTGCCAATGTGTTCACTAAAAGTTATCATTCTGTATTCTGGAATGCAATCTGCTGTCGGTGCAGAGCGCATCTGCGTCTGAGCGATAATCCCGAGGACCCTATGTAGTTTTGGTGGCAGCCCGGGAATTCAAAAGACCATTGAACAGCGTCAACCCTAACATACAATTCACAATGGGATACAACAAAGAGGAGTTCCAATTCTTGGATACATTAGTTAAAAAAACTAAACCTAAAAATAGAAAGGGACATATTTTACAAAACCACAGACGCCAAACAATATCTACTATTTAATTCATGACACCTACGACACACCAAAACAAACACCCACTTCAACCTTGCAAGAAGGGTATGCACCATAGTGTCAGAAAAAATACCAGAAACTTTAGACTACAAGAACTCCAAAACACCCTCATTGACAGACACTACCCAGTATATATATATGTGTGTGTGTGTGTGTGTGTGTGTGTTTACGTGTCTGAGTTTGTTCACCCAACCATCGCTTGACAACCGATGCTGGTTTGTTTACGTCCCCGTAACTTAGCATTTCGGCAAAAGAGACCGATAGAATAAGTACTAGGCTTACAAATAATAAGTCCTCGGGTCGATTTGCTCGACTAAACTTGGTGCTCCAGCATTTCCACAGTAAAAGAGTAATATACATAATAAATAAAGGAGAGAATCAGACGTGCAACACAAATCGATATAACACTAAGAAAAGTTCAACACAGCAACACACCTTCCCGAAAATACAGCCGTACATATCCACTTACAACCACAGACGCAATAGCTGTTCCTACTCAATAGCGAATCGATCGCCAACGCTGTATACGTGCTCAATTTACACACATATACATACATATATACGTATGAACGAACGTATGTCCGTATTTATGTAGGTGTGCACACACCTACAGACAAACTCTGTATCAGGCTTTATTGCAGTTGTACGAAAATGTCAACTTAAGGTAATGAAACAAAGAATTATCGTTCTAACACTATTTTATTGTAACAATGAAACACGCTACCGAAGAATAGCAAAAGATATGTACAATGTGTAATATTCAAAATATGAACAAAAATTTGACCTGCAATAAAGCGTGATAAACAGTTTATGTTTATATATGTGCGTGTGTGTGTGTGTGTGTAGGTGCGTGGCTTAGTGTTAGGGTGTCAGCATCATGATCGATCGTAAGATTGTGTTTTCGATTCCTGGACCAGGCGACGCGTTGTGTTCTTGAGCAAAACACTTCATTTCACGTTGCTCCGGTCCACTCAGCTGGCAAAAATGAGTAACGCTGTGATGGACTGGCGTCCCGTCCAGCTGGGGAACAGATACGCCATTGAAACCGGGAAACCGGGCCCATGAGCCTGGCTAGGCTTTAAAAGGGCGCATTTATTTCATATATATATATATAATAATAATAATAATGATAATAATAATAATAATAATATAATAATAATAATAATAATAATAATAATAATAATAATAATAATAATAATAATATCCGTTTAGTTTGGTTTGGACAAACGCCCCAGAATGTGTTCTTAAAAGCTCCTATGCTTCTTTCAGTGACATAGCTCCGGGTTCAGTCCCAGGTTCAGTGTAGTACCTTGGGCAAGCATCTTCTAATATAGCCTCCGGCCGAACAGAGGGTGGACGGAAAATGAAAGAAACCCATCGGATATATATATATAGTAGAATAATAAAGAGCAGGAGTGGCTGTGTGGTAAGTAGCTTGTTTACCAACCACATGGTTCCGGGTTCAGTCCCACTGTGTGGCATCTTGGGCAAGTGTCTTCTACTATAGCCTCGGGCCGACCAAAGCCTTGTGAGTGGATTTGGTAGACGGAAACTGAAAGAAGCCCGTCGTATATATGTATATATATGTATGCGGTGTGTGTTTGTGTGTCTGTGTTTGTCCCCCTAGCATTGCTTGACAACCGAGCTGGGTGTTTTTGTCCCCGTTACTTAGCGGTTCGGCAAAAGAGACCGATAGAATAAGTAGTGGGCTTACAATGAATAAGTCCCGGGGTCGAGTTGCTCGAGATTAAGGCGGTGCTCCAGCATGGCCGCAGTCAAATGACTGAAACGAGTAAAAGAGAGTAAAAGAGTAAAGAGTAAAGAGCAAGTTCTTAGTACAGTATTAAATATATTTCAAAGAATGGGTAAAGATGGCTTTTTTGAGGAGATAATTTTTATTTTAATCTTAGTAATAGTGTTGAGAGTGAGCTACTCTGATATGAGGTTCAAGCTATCAAATAGCCCTTTTCAAGCTGTTTAGGTTTGAAAACGGCTATTTGAAAGCTTGAAACTCATTTCAGAGTAACTCACTTTGAACATTCTTATTAAGATTAAAATAAAAATTATACCCTCAGAAAAGCTATCACTACTCATTCTTTCAAATATATGTGTGTGTGTGAATGCAAGCAAATATATGTGCTTGTGCATAAACACGAATAAATTTATATGAAACACCAAAGAAGATAAATGCCTGATTTATTGGTGTCATTTTGTCATGAGAGAAGAGTGAACAAATATTTCGGACAACGTTACATGAGGAAGGGAGATAATGTTTAGAATCCAGGCTTCTCTGAAAGTGACAAGCTATTAAGGAGAAGACTGATTGATTAGACTTTGGATGCGCGTCACTGCCTCCGTGGGCGCTATCTGGACATGACATACATACACACATACACACATATACATACACACACACATACACACATATACATATGCAAACGTACACACATATATATGCATTTTTATTCCTATATATTAGTCTACACCAGGATGATGGGTTGGGAATATCTCATGGCTGTGATGGTCATACTCTCGACAAATTTGGGGAAAATCTCATTTATATCTTTAGTTAGACCTCAAAATTTCACTTACTCCTAATGCGTCCAAAAGTGTAATTTTTAGATATTTCTCTCGAAATAAGATTCCGTTCTTAAAAACCCTACCATAAACGAAACGGGAAATTCTTTTATATACACAAGCAGTCCTGTCACACACCTATAAGTTTTGAATTCTGGTAGCTAATATGAGTAATAGAATATCTAATAGAATATCTGTGTCATAGAGCTGAAGATAGAAAGTGTCATATGTATATATATATATATATATATATACTATATATATATATATATATATATATCTATAATATATGACTTCGAAACGCGGAGTAGATGAAAGAGTGACAACTGATGAAGGGGAATATTCTTTGTTGCATGTCTCGTTTCTATGTTTTTGTTTTTAATTTTTCGATTTCTCATTGTGTCCACGTTTTTTGATGTCCCGTACCCATATATGCATGTATATATACATATATATGTAGGCATGTTCATATATGTATGTATATATGCATATATTTATATATTATATATATATGTGTGGTGTGGTGTGTGTGTGTTGTGTGTGTGTGTGTGTGTGTGGTGTGTGTGTGTGTGTGTGTGTGTGTGTGTGTGTGTGTGTGTGTGTGTGTGTGTGTGTGTGTGTGTGTGCTTGCACTTGTATTTATATACTAGCAGCTAAGTTTGGTTTCACCCGGTCTGTTTGGATGATGTGGTATGATCATTTTTGGTTAGGCATAATCTTACTGCGTTTCTCAACCTTATTATTTCGGGTCCCCTGTTTTGATTGGAGCTTCGAGCTGTATAAAAATTTCCTGGCCCCACGCTGTCAGAAAACAGCTTCTAAGCAACTGGTTGTTTTAATGGCTGAAGAAAGAGGGGAATTCCATTAGAAAAGTATTAATCGATTTTCTCGGTAAGTATGGGGGCTAGGCAAAAAATACAAATCGCATTCCAATCTATGCACCCGTATCCACTAGTGTGTCATTTTTCACGCGATACAACGATCACCCATGTCCAATTTATATTATAGATACATACTTAAATGCATATACATACATGCTTATATATATACATATATACACACACACACACACAAACACACACACACACACGCCTGTGTTTCGTATCAAAGAAAACTAATGTTATTATATTTCCTTAACTTATTTTACATCTCAATGCTAGCCCACAACATTGACCTTTATACTTCAGTATTAAAGTATTTGCATTAAATACGAGGAAATACCTCATTTAACACACACACACACCACACACATGAGCGCGCACACACACTTACGCTTGCGTGTGCGCATGGACATGGACATATGTTTATTACCTATGGTTCTAGTGTCACTTCTATCACCCTCCTACACTCTTTTTACCTCTTTGTTATCATTTACTTTCTCTTTCGGCAATTATCATTTTGACATTGAGACACACAAACACACACACACACACACACACACACACACACACGCGCACAAACACACACATCACAACACAACGTCCAAGAGGCACAATCATACAAATATACTTACCTGCCTCTATAACCACACAATATATCGTTCCTCCCACACAATCACATACACACACACACACATTTTTATATATATATGATGACAGTGAGAGAGACAATTCAAAACGAACAAAGACATTATATCTAGATGATGAGGTTATCGGTTTAAGATAAGGATGTTGTTGCATGGCAGAACAAAATGAGAACCTGGCAAGATGGCGGAATAGTAAGGTAGTGAAGTGGCAAGTGTTGTTGTTGTTGTTGTTGTCGGTGGTGGTGGTGGTGGTTATGGAGAGTTAGTAGGATTGCGAGATTGCAAAGGTGGAGACCTGGTGAGATGGCGAGTTGGCGAAACAGGTAGGTGGGCAAATGGCCGAAGCGGTGAGACGAAATGGCGATGGAGAGGTGGCGTAAACGATTTATGTGTTTGTGTGTGTGTGTGTGTGTGTGTGCATCTCTGTGTGTGGACGTGAACAAATTTTGAGACTGATATAGAGAGGTGGTGGTTACTCGGTGAGATAATGAGGTGATGAATCCTTTTGATGTTGGTGGTGGTGGTGGGAGTGCTTGTTGTTGTTGTTGTTGTTGTTGCTGTTACCGTTGTCGTGGGGTATGTGGCTGGGCGGGGGGGCGGGTGGCAGTCTTGGGGGCCGAAGCCGATTAAATCGCTGAGAATGTACCAGCCAAAGATATAAATGAAGCTGTTCCAGGCTTGCTTGCAATTTATGGAGCAGCTCAAGTGTTGTAATTGTTATTTGATAGATCACTGATTAACGAACATCGACACATATTCCGGAAAACCAATCCAGACAAAACGTGACAGTGCGTGTGAATGCGTGCGCATATATCTGTGTGTATGTAGGATGGTGGTGGTTAATAGTGGAGGTTGTAACAGTAGCGATGCAGCGGTGTCCATGCTGTGCGTGCGTGACAACTTCTCTCTATCCTCCCCACGTTCTTACATGCGTATATATATATATATAAATGTATATAAGGACAGGGGGGAAAATGTGTCAAAGCCATCAGGAGGCGTCGATGCTTCCTAGGGCTATACAGCGGTGATGTACCCCCCTACTGTCACGTTCGTGTTAGATTGACAGTATACAACCATTCTATCGCCCCACCACCGTACATGTCTCTACGAGAGATTTAGAAATTTAGTATTTCTTATATATATATATACATACATACATACATACATACATACATACATACATATATATTCTTTTACTTGTTTCAGTCATTTGACTGCGGCCATGGTGGAGCACCACCTTTTAGTCGAGCAAATCGCCATCCAGTACTTAATCTATCGGTCTCTTTTGCCGAACAGCTAAGTTACGGGGACGTAAACACACCAGCATCGGTTGTCAAGTGATGTTGGTGGGGGGGGGGACAAACACAGACACAAACACATACACACACATACATATATATACATATATACGACGGGCTTCTGTCAGTTTCCGTCTGCCAAATCTACTCACAACGCTTTGGTCGGATCGAGGCTATAGTAGAAGATACTTGCGCAAGGTGCCACGCAGTGGAACTGAACCCGGAACCATGCGGTTGGTAAGCAAACTACTTACCATACAGCCACTACTGCGCCTATGAATAAGCTTAATCAATTTTCGAACCTTATTGGGTTCTCATCAGAGGCGTCTACATTATTCTGACAGTCTCCTACTTACTTACTTTACTCTTTTACTTGTTTCAGTCATTTGACTGTGGCCATGCTGGAGCACGCCTTTAGTCGAGCAAATCGACCCGGGACTATTCTTTGTAAGCCCAGTACTTATTCTATCGGTCTCCTTTTGCCGAACCGCTAAGTGAAGGGGACGTAAACACACCAGCATCGGTTGTCAAGCAATGCTAGGGGACAACACAGACACACACAAACATACACACAGACACATATATATATACATACATACGACAGGCTTCTTTCGGTTCCGTCTACCAAAATCCACTCACAAGGCTATAGTAGAAGACAATTGCCCAAGATGCCACGCAGTGGGACTGAACCCAGAACATGTAGTTCATAAGCAAGCTACTACCACACAGCCATCCTGTATATATATACATTCATATATATATATATATATGAATATATGATTCAAATAGTTAATATATAAAATACATACACATACATACATACATACATACATACATACATACATACATACATACATACATACATACATACATATACACGCGTATGTATTTTATGTATACACAATTCGTATCAGATTTGCGCTAAGCAAAAACTCCTGATCATTCGAACGTTTCGAGTTTGAAGGTCACAAATTTAACTCATCTCGAGTTCATTATTTTTTTTTTCCACTTTTCTTCCTGTCTCTTTTCTATTTCTTCCATTTCTTCCACCTTTCTTTCTGTCCTATCTATGTACTTTCCGTTGAAAGTCCTATAGGACATAGTTTTCCATAAGCGTTACATCTACAGTTGTCTTGTCCTTGTGCTGTCTTACATCTGTAAGGCCTTTATTTGTATGAGTTTATATATTTATATACCAATTGTTGTTTTTGTTGTTTGTTGTTTGTTTGTGTTCTTCACTGTCCTTTACGTTCACTCAATTATTCCCAGTGGCTTTTTGCTGCTGAGACCACCAAAATGAGCAATTTAAGCGTTAAGGATGCGAATTTGTTAAGACTTTTGGACGATAATTAACGAGGAAAGAGCAAGTTCACGTCTTGCGTGTGAATTTTCATTTCGTTCCTTAGTCGTCCTTCTGTGCAATTTTTGAAACACACACACACACGTACATTTACATAAATATTGAGTTGTCCGGAATGTTCGTGTCGATTTTTAAAGGAAAGAAAACGGTCAATAAATCCTTGCCATTACATTTTCAATCAACCAAATATGAACAATTTTGTTGCACAATGCGTCTCCATCTATCCTTTAACTTGAAAATATCCTCTTCCCAGAACTGAGGGGGTTTCATAGCAAAGAATTCATCAAGATATCTTTTTACGTCATTCAAGGAATTTAAATTTTTACGATTAAGACTATTCTGCAGAGACCTGAATAAGTGGAAATCAGAAGAAGCAATATCTGGTGAATATGGAGGGTGGGCTAACACATCCCAGCCGAGCTGCAGCAATTTTTGTCTGGTTCCCAAAGCATCAAGTGCTGAAAATGAAATTTCTTATCTTCCATTTTAAAGGGTTACAGAATTAACACAATTATAGGAACATAAACCTTCTTCCACAAAAAGATAGCTTAAACTGTGCTCTAATTGAGTGTAGTCAAATCCTATTTTATTGACACAACCATATTCTAAAATAAGTCGAAAGGTAAGCTACGAACTTTCTGGATAACCCAACAGATAGAATTGACAGATAGATATATATGTACATATATATATATATATATATATATATATTATGTATATATGTTATGTGTGTGTGTGTGTGTGTGCGTATATGTGTGCGTGTGTGTGTACGCATACATATATTCACATATATGTTATCTGAATAAATAATATGTATAATACAACATAATATACATGCACGCGCAAATACTCCCTTTAATCTATGTTATGTAAGCGAAATGAACCGAAAACAAATCAAGGTGTACAGATCAAAATCAACTACATATATGTTTCAGAGTTGGGAAAACTTTTTTCTTATAGGTCTTCCTAGATAAGTTTGATTTGAGGTTAAGCAACAACAACAACAGCAACAACATCTATAATACAAATGTGTACTGGACATTTTTTTGTACTTACTTATGCTCTTCACTCTCAATGGAACATAATTCATTGACGAATTTTTTCCACTGGTGCCTGTTTGGGGTTGTTTTTCCTGCTTCTCTCTAGTTGGATTGTTGCTTTTAAACTCTGCCTCATATTATCCTTAAAGGAAAACCTTCCTCTTCCAGATCTTTTTGGTTTTAAATAATTATCGATCCTTTTGTAACTTTGCTTTATTTTAGGAGGTTGGTATCGGCCCAACACAAACCCATTTCTACTTCTGGCAAGAGGTAGCCCATATTAATCTGGCTTCTATCCTTTGAATTATCCAGCATGTGAGGGCCCTACGGAGAGTTTGCATTCCGCTAGCATTGCTTCAGGATCTCTGACGTACAGAACATCACACCCCAACAATGACTGGACCTTGTGGTACTCTTGTTTCTTCTTTAAACACAATCAATGCATCATTTATCGGTTTTGGAGACGAGCATTTCATCTGTTTGATCTTCCCAGGTTCATTCTGAAATCTCGCTTCAGCCTAAAGTCTTTCACTACTCTGAAGTTTCGCGTCACACTGGGTCTCGCGAGGCTGTTGTAAACAAAAAAGATTTTCTGGTTCTTTTCGGTTTGAACGGCAGTTTTTCTAGCGGTGTCATATGAAATTGTCACCCATAATTATGACCCTAGAATCGATTTATTGCATTTCAATCTCTTTTAGGGTTAGGGTTAGGGGTGGGGGAAGGGTATTTTTTTTTCTTCACAAATGTAAATAAACCCAATCTGTTTCTTAAACGAGGGACATATTCATACGGCACAGAATGCTTTTTAACTCAATAGACGTCACTGATTGGTTGAAATTGCAGAAATTAAAGAAAAAAACAACAAATATCTTACAAACTATAGAATTTTCTCAATAAAGCCAAGAGTAAAAGATGTTTTATAAACACATTCTATCAGTATACGAAATTTAACACTTTTTAGTTACCTAGAAATTATGTTAAAAACTGCCGTTCAAACCGAAAAGATCCGACTTTCTTATGTTTTCACGCAGTAGAATAGAACCCAATTATAATTACTAAGCCGTGCATGCGCTTGTATTGTTTTACCACAATGTCATTCCTACAACACCACAACTGAAAGAAAAAAATTCTTTCCCCACAGCCTACAACGAAATATATTTGTGGTCATTCGAACATCCTTTAATGGCAGCTAATTCTCCATCATATCACGTCTTACATACTTTATGAAAAGTGAAGGTGTTTGGCCTGGTGGTTAAGGCGTCTGACACACGATCATACAGTCCTAGTTTCGATTCCTTAATGGGGCGGCATGTTTTGTCTTTGACCAAGGTACTTCATTTCCCGTTGGTACTGTCTAAGCTTAAAATAAGTATCAACCGGTGTGTTGATGTAGCCACTTCTGTCACATCCTGTTTGTGCCGCTGAGACAAGGGTATGACTCCCGAGTGTATGATCCATATCTGCTAGCGATTACATAAGCACTTGAAATAATTAGCTTATTACTAATCAGTACTCATGAAGCGGAGAAGGTCGGCCGTGAATAATAATGGAAATACAATTCGGTACAATCCCTTACATGCGCAAAAAAATCAGTGATCAATCCAGCATCTCAAACGTGCTAGTCTGGTGGTTTTGTTCATTGGAATTATTTTGGCTATATTATCATTTTGTTGTAGAATTTACTTCCAGAAGCCACTGGCTCGAACTGGATCGAACAAGATATGATGTTAGAAAATTACTATTTTTAAATCTCACAATGAGAGATATTCAGCAACAGTACTTTGGAGTAAAGATTTTTTGCCAACATAACATGGCAGATCTGGTTTAGGACGAATGTTATGAGATTTAAAATAGTAATCTTCTAATTTATAAATCAGTGACTAGTTGTCACTTTGAAAACTATATATTTCGAACGGGAATTTGGCAGCGCCATCTCTAGTTAAACAATTATTCTGTGCTGATGAAGGGAAATAATCTGGAAATCGCGATACACAGATATTGTCTTGAGTTGAGTGGGGCTGCTAGATTCTTTTGTTCGAAAATATAAGGACACAGATCGTGTAGTATAGCCAGCTGGAGACGATGTCTCATGGGACTAAATTACAGCAACATTCGTCCTAAACCAGGACTGCCATGTTATGTTGGCAAAGAATCTTTACTCCAAGATATGAGGTGCCTGAAAGCAATACCTGTTGGTCGCGGATAGTACTATACAAAAATAACAACAGCTTATCTTCATAACTCTACTACAACGACAACTGCACCTGCCGCTGCTACTGCTACTACAACTACTACTGCTGCTGCTGATGCTGCTGTTGTTGTTGTTGTTGTTGTTGTTGTACTTGTTAAGCAACAAGACGGGTAAGGGTGATTAGGTGATGGT
>NC_043007.1:32906321-32918821 GCF_006345805.1 Octopus sinensis
TCGTCTTGGTATATGTTTGGCTGAAGAAGGTAAAGCAAAATATGGGTGAGAGACATATCTTGCAAAACCTGAAACCTGCAGGTACCACATTATCCATTTTCCGGGTGTTTCATCTTTCAGATGTTCTCCCTGGAGGTAAGACGGTTTTTTTTCTCTATTTTGTTGCACACACGCATTTTTGCTAATACATACGCGGTGAAGCTACACATTAGCGTCGTATTTTTACGTTCGATTTCCAGTAAATATCGGTACTTAGTTGTGCCATTTATTTAAACTATTTGTGTATATTATATATATATATATATAATATATATATATATACTATATATATATATATATATATAAAGACATACAACGGGTTTCCACACTGTTTTCGTTTATCAAGTCCACTCACAAGGAAAGTATTAGTCATCTCGGGGCTATATTAGAAAATATTTGATCAAGGCGTCATGCGGTGGGACTGAACCCCAAACCATTTCATTGTAAATTGAGCGTTTTAACCCCAGGGCCATGCTCACGCATCTTTTAGCAATACTGAGGCGCTCTTTCTCTGTGCGTGGGTCTGCAAAATTTTTTTTATAGATGTAATGGAATCTACTTGATTGATGTGAAATTTATTGGCAAACTAGGTCAAAATGTGCGCAAGATGCAAGTCCTTTTTTAAGTGGCATTATGATGGAAACATCAAGGCGGTGAGCGAGTAGAATCGTAACTGCGCCGGGAAAAATACTTAGCGGTATTTCATCTGACTTCATGTTCTGAGTTCAAATTCCACCGAAGGTCGACATTGCCTTTCATTCTTTCGGAGTCGGTAAAATTAGTACCAGTTGAGTACTGGCGTCGATGCAATCGACTATCCTCCTTCCCCCAAATTTCAGGTCTTGTGCCTATAGTAGAAATGATTATGATGGAAACATTATTCTTAGCTAATTTCTTGTGAAGAAGAAAAAAAGAAGGGGCTTAAATTTTTCCCGTATATGAACACAAATCACAACATACATTCTTCATTTAAATGAAATACTAACTTCAAATTTTGGCACAAGGCCAGCAATTTAAAGGAGGTGGTAAGTCAATTATGCCGATCCCAGTACTCAACTAGTACTTATTTTCTATACCCCCACCAAAAAAAAAAAGAAAAAAAATGAAGGGCAAAGTTGGACTCAATGCAATTTGAACTCAGAACGTAAAGGCGGACGAAATTCCGATAAGCATATCACCCAGTGTTAACGATTCGACCAGCTCACCACCTGCATTTAAAGAAATAGTGTTTTCAAATTTTGGCACAAGGCCAGTAATTTTAGCGATTGAGTAAGTCAATTAAATCAACCTCAGTGTTCAACTTGTACTTATTGTATTGAACTCGAAAGCATGAAAGACAAATTCGACCTTGGTGAGATTTGAACTCATAATGTAAAGACGCTAAGCATTTTGCCCAGCAGGCTACCGATTTCGCCAACTCGCCGTTTTCATTTAAATAAAATATTAGCAATTTATTCTTTATTGCACCCAAGGGGCTAAACATAGAGGGGGCAAATAAGGACAGTCGAAAGGAGCAAGTCGATTACATCTACCCCAGTGCATAATTGGTACTTATTTAATCGACCCTGAAAGGATGAAAGGCAAAGTCTACCTAGGCGGAATTTGAACTCAGAAAATAGCGTGAGACGAAATATCGCTAAGCAATTCGCCCGGCGTGCTAACGATTCTGCCAACTCGCTGCTTCCAGTTAAAAAAAATATAAGCTATTGTGTGATAATCAACAGTGGTCATATCTGCCAAAATTGTTCCTTTGTTACAGATTCTAAGGGTACCAGAAAGTGAAAGAGACATTGGTAACATGTGACTGACGTAGCGGTACGTCTGCTGCTACGTTCTGAGTTCAAATTCCGCCTAGTTCGATTCTGCCTTTCATCCTTTCGGGGTCGATTAAATAAGTACCAGTTACGCACTGGGGTCGATGTAATCGACTTAACCCGTTTGTCTGTCCTTGTTTGTCCTCTCTGTGTTTAGCCCCTCGTGGGTAGTAAAGAAATAGGTATTTCGTCTGCCGCTACGTTCTGAGTTCAAATTCTGCCGAGGTCGACTTTGCCTTTCATCCTTTCGGGGTCGATTAAATAAGTACCAGTTACGCACTGGGGTCGATGTAATCGACTTAACCCGTTTGTTTATCCTTGTTTGTCCTCTCTGTGTTTAGCCCCTTGCGGGTAGTAAAGAAATAGGTAACATGTGAATGACATGGACAAAAAAAAAGGAAAGAAAAAGTGAGAGAGAGAGAGAGAGAAAATAGAGTGGGAAAGAGTGGGAGGGAGAGAGAAAGAGAGAGGAAGATTGAAAGAAAGATAATGAGAGGCAGACCGTGAGTGATAGAGAGAAAGGAACTATGGTGGTGAGAAAAAGAAGGTAAACGCAGAAAGAGATTGTGTGTATGTGTGTGAAACAGAAAGAGAAAGAGGAAAAGAGGGAGATATAGACATGGAAAAGACAAAGGAGATTGACTGGAAAAACAAAGGTAGAGAATAGTAAAACAGATTTAGTACGAAGGTAGGAAAGTAGAAACAAACGAAAGGTAGATTAAAAAAAACCCGGAAAGACAAGGAATTCGTATTCGCGCAAATACGTACATACGCATTCACCCACACCCACTTTCTCTCTTTCTTTCTCTCTCTCTCTCTCTCTCTCTCTCTCTCTCTCTCTCTCTCTCTCTCTCTCAAACACACACGCACACACACACAAACACAACTTTCTCGTGCAGGTGTGCGTGTGCTCGGCAGAGTGCTGGCTTCCGGTGTTTCGTATAAATTTTGTTCATATCCGGTAAGAGGTTCGATAAACAAAGTTCGTTCAAATAAGCATCACATTCATAAATAAATATTGTGGTCACGATGGTCACTATGATCAAACCAGCACATGACCGCATTCAAGTCAAGTACCTGAAATAATAAGAGGGCCTTTATATATATATATATATATATATATATATATATATATATATATGTTATATATATGTGTGTATATATATATACATATATACATATATTTATATAATATATAATATATATATATATACATATACATACATATGTATATATTTATTTATATATATATATTCTATATTACATATACATACATATATATATATATATATATATATACATACATAATATACACATACATATATATACACATATATATATATATACATACATATATATATATATACATACATATATATAATATAGCTATATATATATATATATATATAGATATATATATATATATATATATATATATATGCACACACACACACACACACAACACATATATATATATATATAATTGTATACATATATACATATATATATACATACATACTTACATATGTATGCATGTATATTGTACATATGCAGACGACGTTATTGATGCGCATGTCAGCACTTTTTCTCCGGGCCCGTTGTATATTTAGCGAGCTCTCCGTCAACATTAAACAGATGAAACAAACTGTCATATTTCCTCCAAGCTTCCTTCATGTGCCCATTACACAGGCTCTGTACACAGTTTTCTTATAAATGATTTTTTACTTTAACCTAGCAGGCACGCAAGCCAGAGCATGTGTATTCACTCACGTATGCAAATATGTACAATAATATGCGTACTAAAAGGTACGTACTTCAAAAGCTTAAGAGCACATTCAGACACACACACACACGCACACACACACACACACGCACACACACACACACACGCACACACATATGAATTACTTGAATGTATGTTCAATGAAAAATACAAGAATCCACACACAGGCGCGCACACTGAAGCACAGACACGCACAAACATACACGCGCGCAATATAAACATATGAGTTTGGATGTGTTGTTATGGCTGTATGTGCGCATGTAAGTGTATATATGTAAATATATATATATATATATATTATATATATATATATATATATATCTATATATATATATATATTTATATATAAAATTGCATGTATGTGTATATATATATATATATGTGTGTGTGTAATTAGATACATATATATATATTGTATGTATGTGTATATATGTGTGTGTGTGTATATATATATACATATATAACATATAGATACACATACTCAATATATATATGCTATATATATAACATATATAGATACATATATTTTTACATATATTTATGTATATATGTATGCATATTTACATATATATACATACATACTACATACATATATATAATATACATACATATATATATATATATATATATATATATATATATAGATATAATATATATAATATATGCATTTGTATACAGAAATATATATATACACTCATATATATAGAGAGAGACATATCCATTTCATGAGTATCTATGTATTAGTCTCTGTATTTCCTCGTGTGTATGCGTGCTTGTGCGCTCTTGTTCTTCCGCTTGTAAGTACGTTTACATTTCTTGTCCTCTACACCTATCATTCTTGCGCTTGTTATTATTGTTGTTTGTAGCTTGAAGCGATATGAATGTTTTCACCATCTTACTGACTTCAATCACATCTCTACAGAAGCGTGCTTTACCATCCTACCCACCCCCACCACCAATGACAACTTTCTTTATAACCGGTTGTGGCAAATAGATAACCTCTTCCGAAAGACACACACATACATACACCACTACAGTTCAACAGCTTCACCAGCCAACCAACCAACCAGTCAGCTAAACAAACAAACGGCCAACAAGCTAATCGCAACTCACCGTTTACAAACACGAGAGTGCAAGCCAAGGTGGTGAAGTGACTGCATGTCACGTGAGCCATTAGATACAGCAACGAAACCTCTTTCAAAATACACCTTAGTATCGTAAAATAAAGTCCACCTTAGAAAATGTCTGCCGAAAAGAGGGGATGATCACGGTTGAAATACCTATAATTATTGGTCTGCTCGCTCAAGGTTCACATGGATTTAAACAAATAACGTTCTCTTCTATCTTGAGTGGAAACAAATATACTAGCATACACATGTACACAATTGCAGCACCAATAAGTTTAGTACGATTATTATTAGATGTGAAGATTACTGTGGAAACGCTTTGGGGTTTAGGTCTATTTTAATCAATATAGAATTGTGACGGGTCAAATTAAGGTGGTGGTCTCAATGAATTCGCTTAATTTAATAGAAATAGCAAAGAAATCCTTAGGTCACACTTTGTTGTCATATGATCGGAAAAGCTTATAAAAGTATTAACCATCTTACTAACAGTAACTCTGAGCACCTTTTCAAACTCCACCTGTCTAACACTCGTGGACATGTTTACAAAGTCAGAAAACAGCACAGCTCCCATGAGTTTCGGAAACATTTTGTCACGCTAAGAGTTGCTGAAGTATGGAACAAACTGCCGGTATCAGTTGTTAGTTGTCGGAGCACTGCATCCTTCAAAACTTCCATGCTTCCTGAGATTCGCCAACACTACACCTGATTTTCTCCCCTCCATACACACGCAAGCATGTTTCTGACTCATACACTGTTCCCTTTCCAGACATTTGTACATTACTGCATATGCTTTATACGCATATGGTGCACCCGAGCACTGAATACAAAAAGTATTAACCATCTTACTAACAGTAACTCTGAGCACCTTTTCAAACTCCACCTGTCTAACACCCGTGGACATGTTTACAAAGTCAGAAAACAATACAGCTCCTATGAGTTTCGGAAACATTTTGTCACGCTAAGAGTTGCTGAAATATGGAACAAACTGCCGGTATCAGTTGTTAGTTGTCGGAGCACTGCATCCTTCAAAACTTCCATGCTTCCTGAGATTCGCCAACACTACACCTGATTTTCTCCCCTCCATACACACGCAAGCATGTATCTGACTCATACACTGTTCCCTTTCCAGACATTTGTACATTACTGCATATGCTTTATACGCATATGGTGCACCCGAGCACTGAATACAATAATTTCATTATCTTTATATATAAAAGTGAAGTTGTGTGCTGTCTGTCTCCTACGATTTAGATTCCTAACTACTCCCACATTTTGCGGTGCAGTTTAACCAAAACTGGGTATCTTATAGTCGTGATTCATATCGAGCCCTTCTGGGTATTAGCGCGCGTCTACGATGAGTCTACGATTTAAAATAAATTACCATCATTTTTTTCCATTTTAATGCATTTTTTCGCTATTATATAAGGGAAGTAACTCTCTAAAAATGTCTACGATGAGTCAACGATTTTTTAAAAAAATTACCATCATTTGTTTTCCATTTTTTGCTATTTTTTGGCTATAACTCTCTAAAAATGCTTATATAGTTATTTCCCTTACAAACCCGAGCAACGCCGGGCGATACTGCTAGTTATTATTAAAATTATTTCATTATTATCATTAAAATTTTCTATGATGCCCTACTTGATGGTGTAGTACGTTGTTGCCCTTCAGGTTTGATACATATTTTGTGCTTTTTTGTCTGCATAGTTGAAAGAAGACTTGTGACTGATGTACGTCCTTTTAAAATATCTTTTGCTCAGTCCAATATTTTTTTCCCTCAGTTCCCTTGTTTGGCGTAACGGGATGAAATCGGCATCGTAGACGACTGAATTAGTCATGCATGTCTACTCTAGTGGGCAACTATCTGGATTCCTAAAGTTACAGTTCCGGATGAGCATCTTGATTCGTTTACCTAAGGTGATGTGCTTCCTATTGGGGCCGCAGGAAAATTTTACAGAACATCTACTGAAGATCTTATTCGAAACTCGAAATTTGAAGGAGCTCACGGATATCTGTATGCATCGAATAATATTTATCTCTTGCTGAACTGAAAATTTCTTGGCTTATCCTATCAACAAGCGAGCATTACACAATTCACATCCCTACACACAAGCATTTACTTATGTTTTTACACAGACACACTTGAACACACTAAGATATAGAGATAAGTTCCTGGCTATGTAAGACGAAATGAACATATATAAAAGGTATGGCTACGTGGTTCAGAAGCTTGCTTCGCAATCAAGTGGTTTCGGATTCATTTCCATTGCATAGTAGTTTAAGTAAGCGACGGGCTGAGCACCACTTTGTGAGTGAATTTGGTTGACAGAAACTGTGTAGAAATCTGTCATGTGTGTGTGTGTGTGTTTGTGTGTGCGTATATATATATATATATATATAATAAATATTAGGGAATAAATCCAAACTTACAGGGAAAAATCAGATTTAGGATTGTTCATTGTTTAAACCTCGCCAAGATTAAATATTTAAACCACCTGATGAATGACTGTAACTTGAAAATTTAAAGAAATTAACAGCCATGAAACGATCATAGTGATATATTAATTATATATTTTTTTATAATTTTGTTATATATTTAAATAATATAAATTAAATAATCTTATGTATTGGCTTAAGTTTTTCATTGTATGATTTGCCTAATAGTGGTTTTGTCTCTAATTTAATATAATATATATATATATGCTGTGAAAGCTCATGGCTCAGTCGTTAGAGCGTCGATCTTACGACCGATAGGTTGTGAATTTGAATCCCGGACCGGGTTGCGTGTTGTGTTCTTAAGCAAGACACTTTATTTCACGTTGCTCAAGTTCACTCAGCTGCAGAAATGAGTTGCGACGTCACTAGTGCCAAGCTGTATCAGCTTTGCCTTTTCCTTCGATAACATCGGTGGCGTGGAGAGGAGAGGCCGGTATGCATGGGCGACTGCTGGTCTTCCCGGACTTGTGCCTTGGAGAGTACCTTGCCCGGACTTGTGCCTCGGAGGGTAACTTTCTAGGTGCAATCCCATGGTCATTCGTGACCGAAGGGGGTCTCTGCAATATATATATATAAATATATATATATAGATATATATATAGATAGATAGATAGATAGATAGATAGATAGATAGATAGATAGATAGATAGATAGATAGATAGATAGATAGATAGATAGGTAGATAGATAGATATGTGTGTGTATTTGTTTCTCACAGTTTGATAAATGGTGTTGCTTTGTTTGCGTCCCAGTGACTTAGCTTTTTCACAAGGAGAAGCCGAATATATAAGTACCAGACTTCAACACAAATAACAACTGGGATTGTTTTGCTCATCTGAAAATCGTCAGCGACAGAAACCAATAAAATAATATATATTGTGTATCTTACTAGTTTCTGTCTGCTATCTGCGTAGCTATATATATATATATACGTATATTCGTCTCGACCAATAAATTATTGTTTCGTGCTTGTCATTCATTTTGTTATGTTTCGATTTATTCATTTATTCATTTTTGCAAATTTATTTATTCCCAGAAGAGTAATATAATTTAAAGGGCTGTCAAAAAAGTGTTGATTTCCATGCCACGCTTAAAAGAATACTGTTTACTGTGGCAACTAAATAACGTTTCATGGAAACAGCATAGGAATTGTAACACGCTCAGGCTAAACATTAAAAAAAAGACAATGAGTTATTCGATAAATGAGTTTAATATATATTGAGAGAATTTGCTTTATGTGTGTTTTATATATTTCATTTGCTGTTTTATTTTTTATGGTTTGGTAAATAAACACGGTTTTCATTTTTGTCGTGTACATTATTACACAACGCACCCATCCTTTTGCATGAACATACGCACGCACACACTCATATGCACGCATAAACTTTCACGTACTCACACATAAACACACACACACATGCACACAAGTTTGAGTGTGCGTTTTTCCGCGCATTTGTGCGTTTGTGCGCGCATTTGTGCGTTTGTGCGCGCATATGTGCGTTTTTGTGTGAATCGTGAAACTTTGGAGTTAAATTTTAAATTCATACAATCTATATGCCAATAAATAATAATCTTTTTCTCTCTCACACACTAACTGACTATCTCTATCTCTTTATCCTATATATATATATATATATAATATATTATATATATATAATATATATAGGCAGCAGGAGTAGCTGTGTGATAAGAAGCTTGGTTACAACCACATGGTCCGGGTTCAGTCCCACTGCATGGCACCTTGGGCAAATGTCTTCTGCTATAGCCTCGGGCCGACCAAAGACTTGTGAGTGGATTTGGTAGACGGAAACTGAAAGAAGCTCATCGTATATATGTATGTATATATATATATATATATATATATATACATATATATATGTGTGTGTGTGTGTGTGTGTGTGTGTGTGTGTGTGTGTGTGTTCGTGTGTCTGTGTTTGTCCCGCCAACATCGCTTGACAACCGATACTGGCGTGTTTATGTCCCCGTAACTTAGCGAAACGGAAAAAGAGACCGATAGAATAAGTACTAGGCTTACAAATAATAAGTCCTGGGATCGATTTGCTCGACTAAAGGCGGTGCTCCAGCATTGTCGCATTCAAATGACTGAAACAAGTAAAAGAGTAAAAAGAGTAAAAGAGTAGAGAGGGAGAGAGAGAGAGAGGGGGCGGCGTGAGGTGGGGTTAAAGAAAGGGAAAACATATCTAAAACTGTCCAATAACAATTTTAATTCTAAAGTGATGGTTCTAAACTTTTCCTCGAAAATCACATTTAAGAGTATTTCGGGACGAATTGGCCATACTACAACTACCTATCTATTTATCTATTCACATAGATACACACAAACACATATGAACAAGAAAGACAAAGAGAAGGAAGAAGTAAAAGTAGTAGTAGTAGTAGTAGAGTAGTAGTAGTAGTAGTAGTAGTAGTAGTAGTAGTAGTAGCTGCAGCAACAGTAGAAGAAGAAGAAGAAGAAGAAGAAGAAGAAGAAGAAGAAGAAGAAGAAGAAGAAGAAGAAGAAGAAAGTCGACAAGATATCACACTTCTTCAGAAGGGGTCCGAAGAATGGACCTTCATCGACATAGCTAAACCTTCAAGCCAGAATCATGACTACCGGTCTGATAAGGGTACACCAGGCATAAGCATCATAACCATATGTGCGCATCATCGTGATCTCATTCAAAGATAAACAGCGCTTGACCTTGCAAATGGGGCCCAGTTAAAATTTCTTTCCGTTCGAGTAGGTCCCTGATTAAGAGTCGTTTAAGGACGTTGAACAAAACACTCGTGTTTCCAGAGGTGTATTATTCAAACCCCAAAGAATTCCTCTCAAGATCAGAGAGGCATGTCCCTTAATGGCTGACATATCGTCAGCTATTAAGGGACATGCTCAGCATGGTTATGATCAAACAAGCGACAAGCAAATCTGTGATGTTGAGCAGAATATTTGCAGTAATCCATCTGTTACATCAAAGCAAAACATGTACATGCTAACGCGTACAATCAGTTATGATCAAAAGCCATGAGAGCCATGAGTTCTTGGTATTGCATCAAGACATTTATTATTATTGCTATTTTTGTTGTTGTTGCTGTTGTTGTTGTTGGTGCTGCTGCTGTTGTTGTTGTTATTATTCTTTTTCTTATTGCTCATGTTCCCGATTAGTCCTTAAATAGCTCTAAACGTGCTAATAGAATCATCACTGAGGAGTCAAAGAAGAGTGAGTATGTGTGTGAGAGAGAGAGAGAGAGACAGAGAGAGCGATAGAAAGAGATAGAGAAAGTGAAAGTGATATTGCATGTCCAATGTGATTACTAGTGAATAATACAGCTTGTCAGGAATCATCTGTGTGTAAGGTACTTTACCGTCGTTGTTGCGTGTCAGCTTGGATTTATTTACCGGGTTATTTAAAGGAGACGACACATAGGACAGAGATGGCGGCCAATATCGATATGAAAACTAAGGTAACACACGAAAAAAAAAAACAGAAACAGTAGGTGTAGTAGGCGGAGGATGAGGAGGAGGAGAAGGATGAGGGGGGGTGCACGAGAGAAAGAGAGGACAGGTGTAGGAGAAAGGGAAATATGAATAATATTAATAATAATAATAATTATAACAATAAGAAGAAGAAGAAGAAGAAGAGGAGGAGGAGGAGGAGGAGAAGAAGAAGAAGAAGAAGAAGAAGAAGAAGAAGAAGAAGAAGAAAACATTGAAGGAGGCGGAGAAGAATGGGAGAAAAAAAACGAAGAATGGAAAAGTGGAAGATGGAAGAAGACGGCGATAACGATGACGACGAGGAGAAGGTGGAGGAAGAGAAGGAGGAGGAGTAGGAGTAGGAGGGGTGATGGAGGAGGTGGTGTGGTGGTGATGGTGGTGGCGGTAGAGGAGGAAGAGGAGGAAGAGGAGGTTGTCGTGGTGGTGCTGGCGGCGGAGGTTGTGGAGGACGTGGGGGAGGTGGAGGAAGGAAAAGAGTTGGAGGAAGAAGAGGTGGAGGAGGCGAAGGAGGAGAAGGAGAAGGAAGAAGAGGAGGAGGAGGCGGATTTCTTGAGCGTTAGAAATAGCGGTCACAGTCACAGCAGTAAGAGCAAAAGGACATATATAGGACATTTTCTTGTACAGTAAGCAGCAGAAAGTTCAACATAATAATCATTAATATTAACAACAACAACAACAGCAGTAACCGGAAGTAATACAGTATCAATAAGTGTAACGTAATACTTGTTGTCGCCGCCGTTGTCAACGTCTTCATCATCAGCGTCGTCGTCGTCGTAGTCACCGATATCATCAATAAGTACTGGTACTACAACAATAAGAAGTAGAGCAGCATCAAAAGTACAATGTCGTGTCGCCGCCATCATCATCATCATCATCATCATCATCATCATCATCATCATCTACAGTAGCAGCAGCAATTGCAGTAGCAGCAGTAGTGTCATCATCATCATCATCATCATCAGCAGCAGCATGTTTTTTTATGAGGTGTTGTGCAGTGTTTTGTCGTATTAGTATTTGTATTGTGTGTCTAATGCGTTGGGTATCTGGCTTTCTGATGGTAGTTTATTTCATCGGATATTTGCTGTAGAGAATCTGTCTAGTATTTGTGAATTGTTTTGTTTAGGTTGTATAACTGAATTTGCCTTTCATCCTTTTATATGTATCTTGCATAGGATGTGAGCTGTTCCTAGAAGGGCTATTTATTTGGATAGTGTGTAGTGTTGAGAATCTAGGTATATCTTCCACCCTTTTGTTCATGTACTTTTTACCATACCCAATGCTCTATTATTATTATTACTTTTATTTTTTCATGCAAAATCTCATGTTTTCTGGTTTACCTGCTTCAATAGTATGCTTAGTCTCTATGGGAAAATACCATAAAATCTTGTTACCGATACAGTTACGCTTACGTTTACACTTTTTTTTTAAATGTTGGCTCGCTTAGGAAATGGCTAAATATTTTCGTCACTTTACCACACATTCTGCGTTTGCTGTCAGACAAAGTTTTATGAGTATTTGCCTTCACCAAAATCGTTCTAATGGCTTTTTATCCTAACCAGTGATACGAGTAATTAGCGATTCACATTCTCGTTTTAGGTTCTCATTTCTCTGTCACATTCATCGTCCTTCATTTCCATAAAATCTGATCAGTGTTGATTCAATATTACGATCAGTCTTTATGCTGAAATCTCATAAAATCCTTTAATTATTCCCCATGCTAACCTCTGGCTCGTGTTATAATATTTTACC
>NC_043007.1:32923821-32927859 GCF_006345805.1 Octopus sinensis
TCCTCCATAGATATTCTTCTATACATATTAACAGAGCAAGCTTACACAGAATACAAAAAACACAGAACAATATAGGAAGAAGTTATGGCATTATACACACATACATACATACATAAATACATACATACATACATACATACATACATACATATATACACACATACACACATACATACATACATACATACATACATATATACATACATACATTCATACATACATACATATATATATGTAATTAATAATATCAGGGTAATAAAGATTTTAAAAACTTTTACTACCAGTGGCCAAGTGTATAGAAAAATTAGTCAATAGACTATATATTATTCATATAAAATACAGTGTACATTTAAACACATAAGAGGTTTCCATCATAGGAATCCTTTATTCTAGAAAGAACAGCTAAAGTCCAAACCATTAATTAGGGATAAATTCTCGAAAGGAAAGAAAATTAAAAACATTTACCATCTATTTCCTGGACCATGGTTTCTGACTTTATTTAGGAAATAAAATAATTTTCTAGGCGAAGTCTCCTTCAACAGGTACGCCAAGATTAAACATATGAACACGAGACCAATCCAGTATGTGCCTCTTGCTTAAGTGTGCTTCTTGTTTAAATGTACACTGTATTTTATAATATATATATATATATATATATATATATATATATATATATGTGTGTGGTTTGTGTGTGTGTGTGTGTGTGTGTGTAGAAGCGCAATGGCCTGGTTAGGGCAGCGGACTCGCGGTCGTAGGATCGCGGTTTGATTCCCAGACTGGGCGCTGTGAGTGTTTAGTGAGCCGAAAACACCTAGCTCCACGTGGCTCCAGCAGGGGGGGGGTGAACCCTGATGTACTCTTTCACCACAACTTTCTCTCAGTCTTTCTTCTGTTGGCCAACTCGCTTAGCCAGCGGGGTGGCGTCATTTGAAGGCTAAAACAATGCGAAGCGTATTATGACCAGCGATGTGTAGCAACATAGCCTGGTCAGCACGGTGATCACGGTGATATATATATATATATACACACACACACACGTATATATATATGTATAAAAATTATATATAAAAATGGGACAAGAACGTAAAAAACACAAAGAGACGACACAAAAACGGACGGGTCATTCGAAGCCCCTAATCTTATATATATAAATATATGGGTCTGTGTCTTAGGTGTCGAAATTATAATAATTTCCAGTTGAAAACTGAAGAAGGTATCAGACTTTTATATGTCCATATGTTCTGTCTTTTCGTTTGAGGGTAAATTTGTCTGTTGTTCGTCTATATATATATATACGCTAACATAAACCCCTTACTTGAGTTGGTTGTAGTGACACAATACAAGGTGTTATCTGAATTTAAAATCGAGCTCACAGAATTGTTAGAACGTCGAAAAAGCATCTCTCGCGCTCCGACTCACAAAAGTCAACTTTTAACCTCTCAAAGTCAACAAAATAAAGTAATTTATTGATATCATAAGAACTTCGAGAATGTAAAATAAATCCTTTTAGAAATATCGAATTTTGAAGGAAACAATGCTTTAAATAATAACATATAAATACTGGGTGAAAAATGAAGTCTTTGGATAGAAAAAAGTCGAAGGTTTTGACTTTTTAGCCAAAGTGTTTATTCATCCAAATATTTGCATGCTATAATTTAAATGCATTGTGTGCTTCGGGATTCACCGTTCCTAAAATACTTTATTTTAAAAAGGTTCTAGGCAAATAGTGAGGCAAATAGAATCAATTTATAGCTTTCCATCAAAATTGCCAGCCTTATGCCTACACAGGAAACGATTGTTTAGCAGGTGTATTTTAGATGATAAATTTGATATGGCGGTAGGCAATAGAAGAAAACCGAAGGAATAAACGTGTATGTGTGATTTGTGCGAGCGTATGCGTTTGAGTGTGTAGAATGTATTTTAGTGTTGAAGGGGTGGGTATGTTGATATAATCAAATTTAGGGAATGATTGAAATTAAATATATTTTTCTTTGCTAGTGATATCAATTAATGTTCAGTTGCTATAGAATCTAAAAGTAGTGTTTAAATCTTAGAGCTGATATGCGATGAATAATAGATGAAGGTTGCAGGGAGTGAATATATATGTATGGATAAATGAGTGTGTGTGTGTGTGTGCGCGTATGTGTGTGTGTGTGTGTGCGTGTGTGTGTGTGTGTGTGTGTGTGTGTGTGTGTGTGCTTGGTGTATGAATGTGTAGAGAATGCTTTAAATTTTATAAGGTGGCTAATTTGGATTAATTGAATTTAGAGAATAATTCAAGTTAGCATAAAACAAAAAGGACGTCAGTTCTTCCATTTAACATCAATAATTACTACCTGCCTATCTCAACGAAACGCCTTAGAGAAGCATTCTAGCACGCAAACCAGTTGATGCCTGTTTCCAAGAAAGATAAGATTATTATTCTACAGGCCAGAAAATCTCTACTATTATACGAAAGAAATTTGTGGATTAAGGCAAATTCCAAAGAAAGCTAAGATTATTGTTCTACGGCCAGAAACTTTCTACTATTATACGAAAGAAATTTGTGGATTAAGGCAATTCAAAGAAAGCTAAGATTATTGTTTTACGGCCAGAAACTTTCTACTATTATACGAAAGAAATTGTGGATTAAGGGAAATTCCAAAGAAAGCTAAGATTATTGTTCTACGGCCAGAAACTTTCTACTATTATACGAAAGAAATTTGTGGATTAAGGGAAATTCCAAAGAAAGATAAGATTATTGTTCTACAGGACAGAAAATTTCTACTATTATACGAAAGAAATTTGTGGATTAAGGCAAATTCCAAAGGAAGATAAGATTATTGTTCTACAGGCCAGAAAATTTCTACTATTATACGAAAGAAATTTGTGGATTAAGGATAATTCCAAAGAAAGCTAAGATTATTGTTCTACGGCCAGAAAATTTCTACTATTATACAAAAGAAATTTGTGGATTAAGGGAAATTCCAAAGAAAGATAAGATTATTGTTCTACAGGACAGAAAATTTCTACTATTATACGAAAGAAATCTGTGGATTAAGGTAAATTCTTAAGAACATCCCAGGTATGCGACTCTACAGAGTTATCTGATCCAGATAGACCATTCTATACACTGTAAACACTAAATTCCTGTTTTTGCCCCCCTCCCCATTTTTTAAGGAGGCCTTTATAGAGATGTTGGCTTTATCAGCATCAAGGACATATCAATAGGCCTTAATAATTCCATACTCGCAGGAGACAACTTAATGAACAACCTAATGCATGCATGCATCACATATCTTTTCATTATCAAAAACTAAAAATAAAACACAATCTCGAAAATGGTTTTGTCAGACAATGGCGCCCTCTTCAGTACAAACAGGTACAACTGCAGACACAATCTTCAACTAAGAAATCTAGGAGATCAGAACAAATGCACGCCAACACACATTTGTTGATAAAAGAACAAAATATAAAACTACCTGGTATAACCTACCATACAAACTACAATTCTTGCTTCCTCAAAAAATCTATTCCCAAATTCATCAGCACCACCCCGTTTTTACTAACAACATTATCTAACTCATCTACCTCATAGACCTTAATCTACTCTACCCCACTCCGTTCCTTTATGAGATAAAATATTTGACTAATCAACATAAACTCCAACGCAGGAACCCACTTAATTACTTACTCTAAAACAAATTCTCTGACATGATTTACTTCGTATGTATCCGGACAAATTTATTTCTAGCATTTGTGGATAAATTTTAGTGAAATCAAACATTGTCTTAAGTAACATCTATAGGGAGAAACATTAAGTGATATGACAAAAGAACAGATAACCGGTCATCCTTTGCACTTAAAAGCGTCCATTATCCCTTATAACATCACGTGGATATCTTAAACAGAGGGAAACCTTACCACCGTATTTAAAGCTTTGACCTGTTTCTTTTGCAAACAAGAAAGCAATTCCATTCAACAAACAAGACATTCTAATTCTGAAGATAAGCTTAATATCATTCTAAATCACCCCTCTCTCTATCTCTCTCTCTTTCT
>NC_043007.1:32927959-32937959 GCF_006345805.1 Octopus sinensis
CCCAGCATGGCCGCAGTCAAAGGACTGAAACAAGTAAAAGAGTCAATGAGTAAACAGTATAGATATATATATATATACATACATAAATGGTGCGATGGGTAAATTGTCGCCATTGTATATTTTTAATTATGCACATACGCACTGTTTGATTTTGATTTTGTTGACTACACGGTATAGTAGGGTCAGTTGAGCACCGTCTGCGAGAAAAAAACAGCACCACGACACAATTCACACTGCAAGAAATTTGGAAACATACTGTACTGCTTGGCATTTTGCCGGAAACTCCAATACGAACACTTCAGAGTGTTTGGGTATCAGTGGCGGCTCGCAGATAAAATTAGTGGGGTAGCTACTTCAGAAAATTTTTAGCCATTGTCTTAATATTGTGTAAAAGGAAACAAACATATAAAAAGAAAATTTATGCATAAACTTGATCGGTTCACGTTGTATCTACTGCGGGTAGTGTGTTTTTATTTGTTCACTGAACACCGCCGCGAATTCCCCCTTGTTTTTCAAAAATCCCTACTAAATTACGAAATAAGAGGGGGTGGGAAATATTCCCTATTCTTTAAATCCTGGCAGCAACATTGAAGCTGAATGCAGGATAGTAATCTAATTCTACACTTTATCACATTTAAGAATATAAACACGTTTTTAAGCACAGCACACGTGGAGTCCAAGAAAGACCACTTTTCACCCGGCACTGTCGTTCATGCAGTACTCTCCCCCTTGTGTAAAGCTCCCTATCTCGGACATGTGAGCATGCGCACAACAGGCTCACCGTGTCGCTGGAACTGTTAAGCGCACAGCTCTATACAAGGATTTTGTATGTTTTTCATAAACTAGGGGATGGCTACTGGCATTAAGCTTAAGGATTATATAATGTACAAGTATAAAGAAAGTATTAAAGAAAAAATAACTCATTATAATGAATGTTATCGATAATATCGAGTAGAAATAGTGGGTGCTGCAGTTCCGCATGTGTGGGACGCAGTTAAGCGAGAGACCAACAAAACTCCTAATAATACGAAGATGGACTGACAGCAAAGGTTATGGTAGCATTCACCAACTTAAACAAGGAGACCGTCCTGAAGAGATGCAGTAGATTCCATGGGCGATTTCATAGATATATAATTCTAGTCTGGTAATTTCATAGATATATAATTCTGGTAAATATATCTGCTAAATAAGATGTCAGTGTTATTTTTATTTTTAGACGACAATTTAGACGACAATACATTCACTGCTACATGTATATATATATTCAAATTCAAAATGTGCGTATATATATAGGGAGAATTCACACACAAAAAAAAAAAACAAAAGACGAAAACAGGTGGTGTAGACAACAAACAGATGTATTAGTTTAACGCTCGGAAAGGGAAAATGTTTTTAACGTTTCGAGCCTACGCTCTTTCACAGAAAGAATCCCATAAATAAACAAGGAGAGAAAATAGAGAACATATATATATAATATATATATATATATATATATGGATGTGTTGTATACATACATATATATGTATGTATGCATGTATATGCATATATATTATATATATATAATAATATATATATATATATATATATATTTATTTATTTATTTATAAACACGCATTCATATATGGAGGCACACACATAAACATATACATGTAATTTGTATATAGATTCCATTTATCCTAACCTCTTACCGTGCACTCTTTGTCTCTCTCTTCCCCGTTTCCCGCTTCCCCGTCTCGCCCACTGTCCTTCTCTAAGTGTTTTCCTTTTAACAATTATTTTTCTGCTAAAGAGTTATACCCACCACTTCTCTTTTCTCTCCAATCACTTTATTGTCACTCACATACGATACTTTTTATGTGCTTAAAAATATTATATTCCAGAAACTACATTTTCTTTCACAAATGTACATTCCACTTAAAACAATCTTATGCACACGTGCATTCACATATGATATACAATAAATGAGTCTGTGTGTGTGTATATACATATATTGTGGCACTCCGTCTGTTACGACGACGAAGGTTCCAGTTGATCTGATCAACGGAACAGCCTGCTCGGGAAATTAGCGTGCAAGCGGCTGATCACTCCACAGAAACGTGTACCCTTAATGTAGTTCTCGGGGAGATTCAGCGTGACACAGTGCGTGACAAGGCCGGCCCTTTGAAAACAGGAAGAAAGAGTGAGAGGAAATTGTGATGAAAGAGTACAACAGGGATCACCACCACCACCTGCCGGGGCCTCGTAGAGCTTTAGGTGTTTTCGCTCAATAAACACTCACAGCGCTCAGTTTGGGAATCGAAACCGTGATCCCAAGACCGCGATTCCGCTGCACTAACCACTGGACCATTGCGCCTCCACTGTATTCACTGTATACATACATGCATAGATACATACATACATATAATATATATATATATTATATATATATATATATATATATATACATACACACATATATATATATATATATACGTGATCACGTGACCGATCAGACCATCATATGTTGTTACACATCGCTGGTCACAATGCGTTCGCATTGTTTTAGCCTTCGAATGAAGCGGCAGGCCAACAGAAGGAAGAGTGGGAAAAGAGTGGTGAAAGAGTAACAGCAGGATCACCAGCCCCTGCTGGAGACTCGTGGAGCTTTTAGGTGTTTTAGCTCAATAAACACTCGCAACGCCTGGTTGGGAATCGAAACCGCGATCCTACGACCACGAGTCCGCTGCCCTAACCACTGGGCCATTGCGCCTCCACACACACACACACACACACACACACACACACACACACATATATATATATATATATATACATATATATATATACACATATATATATCAGTATTTATGTATACATATTTATATATGTACACACACATACATATATATATACATGCATATGTATGTATATATATAAACATAATATAATATAATATATGTCATATCATATCATATATCATATCACATGAAGGAATGTTTCATGCATCAATGAATGTCACATTCAGAACCAGAATTCCAAATCAAGTCGGCATAATACCTCACACGTTCACAAAATTTGAATAATACACAACAAACTGACATTTTAACCTCTCCTTGAAAATATTTTCTAATCACAAAACAAGACATTCACCGACACACAATACAAAAGCCTGCCATCTCTCACCCCCAACTCTCTTCGAAATTGAAACAAAATCCTTCAGATAATAAAAAGGCTTCGATATATAGACCACATTAAACTCGTGCGCACATACCACACACACATATGTGTGTTATATATATATATATATATATATATATATATATATATATATATATGTTGTGTGTGTGTGGTGTGTGTAAATGCATAAGCACACATATACACCCAAAATATTGCTTTTTCTGAGTTAAATAAATACAACATTCCTTTCATCAATTCCCACACCGACGATCACCCGAATTTCACAATGCGTAGCATTTACTGTCCCAATAGCTTATACATACATACATACATACATACATACATACATACATGCATGCATACATACATACATACATACATACATACATACATACATACATGCATGCATACATACATACATACATGCATGCATGCATACATACATACATACATACATACATACATATATAAATATATTTATGTACGTATGTCATCAAAGTACTATCTACCGAGCAGACATGATGTTGTTGCTAGGATACTGTATAACGAGATCCGTCGAAAGGATAATCCCGAAGAGAAAGAAATAAGACTCACAGTGTACATATATATGTATATATGTATACACACACACACATATATAATTATTCTATATCGAGGTTACTTGAAGAATATTATTCTTATTAAAGAACAATTTATATTACATGGAAAAATGCGAGCAAGAGAAATAATATTCTTAAACTTATAAACCTGGAAAAATACAGGACAAGTTGAGGGTAAGTTATTACATCTGGTATAGTACAGAACAAAAATTTTTTACTTAAAATATTGCAGCTACGAGGAAAAAAATTTCAAATAAAATATTTGAATCTAGAAAATATTAGCTTTTATTAAAACTAAAAAAAATTATTACAAGTTATTACTTCTCTTTGTTATAACTTACTAGCAGTATCGCCCGGCGTTGCTCGGGTTTGTAAGGGAAATAACTATATAAGCATTATTTGAGAGTTATAGCCAAAAAATAGCAAAAAAATGCATTAAAAATCGTTGACTTATCGTAGACATTTTTAGAGAGTTACTTCCCTTATATAATAGCGAAAAAATGCATTAAAATGGAAAAAAATGATGGTAACTTTTTTTAAAAATCGTAGACACGTCGTTGACGCGCGCTAATACCCAGAAGGGCTCGATATGAATCACGACTATAAGATACCCGGTTTTGGTTACACTGCACCGCAAAATGTGGGAGTAGTTAGGAATCTAAATCGTAGGAGACAGACACTCACACAACTTCACTTTTATATATAAAGATTACTTCTATTAAAATAACTCAATTAAAATACTTTTCGCACTTTTAAAAAATTGATTTTTTTAAATGATTAATTAATAATTAGAACGTTGAAAATAGGTTATTGTAAATAATAGTAGTACATAGTTAGTACAATAAATAGAATAATACAAAAATTAGTTATATATTACAGTAAAATCTACTTATAGCAACAAATTCACAGTAAAATTGGCTTGGGTTGTTGCCTAAGTTATTGCCAACTCTTCACATTTTTAGTTTTGACCCAATGCCTATTTTTTACTCAATGAATTTGCCTACCATATATACTATTCTACTTTGCATAAAACTTTAACTATATTGGTACTTCTGGATTACATTTTAAAAGTATTCTAGTGTGTCAGTATTTCACCAAAATGATGGTACCTTTTTTAATTATTATGCTTCTTTGTAAATTGAAATCAAATGATTTTTAATATTCAAATTGTATCGTTAGCTGCAATATTTTAAGTAAAACTTGTCTTGTTCTGTACTTTACCAGATGTAATAACCTGTCCTGAATTTTTCCAAGTGTAATAATTTGTCCTCTACTTTTCCTGGCTTATAAGTTTAAGAATATTATTTCTCTTGCTTGCATTTTCCTATGTAACCCATGTTTTTTTTTCATGCTATGCTATTATGCTAATTAATAACGCATCAATATTTTCTCCTATATTTAGCTTGCGCTTCAGCATGTTGTCTTTTCTTCCTTTCTTCTTCATCCAGTTGATTACCCCCTTATTATTATTATCCTTTTTATTAATCCCAGGCCCCGGATTTAATTCTACCCCACCAATAATGAGTAGCCTTAAAATTAAAGCACACAAGCGATTATTATTATAAAAAATTGAGTGCTTGTTATGTGCTAATATATAATTATTATATTGAAACAAATTACAACAAAAAACGCGCAAACGATATGTGATAATTTATTTTAAAAATATATTCTTGATTAATTAAAATTCATTAAGAAACTAATTCTAATATAAAGAATATTTTCAAGATAAAAATATTTTTTTTTTATAAATTGCAGAAGAAATAGAACTGTGACCTATATAGTAACAAGCCTAGTAAGAAGAGAGGCAAATGAAAAGTGAAAAATAAAACAATTCGCCGGTAACTGATTAAAATACGAATCTAGATTAATTGTCAAAGATATTATGAATGTCAAAGATTTATAAGAGTGTAAATTTTACTTTTCAATTGAAATACAGAAACAACCGCATCGGTGACATATATGACAAGTTCCTTTATAGAACTATTTCCGTAAAAAATGCATAGAACTATATCATCACCCTCAAATTTCAGAAACAAATACTCATGTTTTCTTTTAGAACTTCATTGCATGAGATTGTTAACTGATATACAAAAACTATAAAAAATATTCCATTTAGTGGGACCAAAACTCTGAAATTCCTCGCAGTGTCGTTGATAAGATTTTTCTTTACCTCAATGATGCCGGTAACATATATATATATAATGTCCCCTTAGAATAAAAAATGCGTAGAATTATATTTATCACCCACAAATTAGAGCAACAAACACTCATAACTATTTTCATTTAGAATTTCCTCGCATGAGATTGATACCATAAAACTCCTTGAATTGAGCTCTATCATTCAAGCTTAATTAAAATATAGTTTGTTTTTAAAAGAAAAAAAACTTTATTTATACTTAAATCCAATATTTTGGCTTATATTTTTTCATGATATTTTACTTCACAAATTTGTTGCTGCATGGTACAAAACTATGGAATTCTTCAGGCTTTATTCTGTCATTGAAGCTAAGATAAATATATATTTTGCTCTCAAAATGAAAAAAGATATTTAGATCTAAACTTGACAGGTGGCGTTATATACTCTCGTATAACGTCGCAACGAATTGCGATTTAAATTTTTTTCTACTGAACCAAATCTCATTTTTTAATGCCAAAATGTAGCTAGAGACTTGGCCTCTTCAAAAATGCTAACGGTTTTCCATTTAGTTAACAATTGAATTAGCGACAAGATATGAAATATGCGGCGTGTGAGTAAATTGCAGCCTTAAGTATATTATTCAACTACTGATGTAGTTGAATGATGACTAGCATAAAAGTATAGAGTACCCCTTCACATTAATTTAAAATTATTTTTACTCTAACTGAACCTAAAAACAATCATTAGTGTATGTACGCGTGCGAGGCGGCGAGCTGGCAGAAACGTTAGCACGCCGGGCGAAATACGTAGCCGTGGGCAGTAAAGAAATAGGTATTTCGTCTGCCGTTACGTTCTGAGTTCGAATTCCACCGAGATCGACTTTGCCTTTCATCCTTTCGGGGTCGATAAATTAAGTACCAGTTACGCACTGGGTCGATGTAATCGACTTAATCCGTTTGTCTGTCCTTGTTTGTCCCCTCTGTGTGTAGCCCCTTGTGGGCAGTAAAGAAATAGGTATTTCGTCTGCCGTTACGTTCTGAGTTCGAATTCCACCGAGGTCGACTTTGCCTTTCATCCTTTCGGGGTCGATAAATTAAGTACCATTTACGCACTAGGGTCGATGTAATCGACTTAATCCCTTTGTTTGTCCTTGTTTGACCCCTCAATGTTTAACCCCTTGTGGGCAATAAAGAAATAAGAATTGTTATCGCGATGGACACAATGCTTCGTGACATTTCGTCGGTCTTTACGTTTCCAGTTCAAATTCCGCTGAGCGAGACGCTGTTTTTCATCCTTTCGGAGTTGCTAAAATTAGTACCAGTTGAACGCTGGCATTGATGTAATCGGCTTAGCTCATCACCCGAACTCGCAGACCTTGTGCCAAAATTTGAAACCAATGTGTGTGTGTGTGTGCACGTACATAAAGACCCCTTCTGTCAGGAATGACCATGTGATTGCACCTAAAAAGTTACCCTCCGATACACAAGTCCGAGCAAGGTTGTTTATGAAAAACTAGCAGTCACCCATGCATATCAGCTTCTACTCTTCACACCACAAATGTTATCCAAAGGAAAGGCAAAAGCCGATAGAATTTGGCACCAGTGACGTCGCAACTCATTTCTACAACCGAGTGAACTGGAACAACGTGAAATAAAGTGTTTTGCTTAATAACAAAACTACAGCCCGGCCTGGGAATCGAACTCACTACCTCATGATTGTGAGCCTGAGTCGTGCGTCTTAGATATTCACATATTTTTTTCTGCTCTAGGCACAAGGCCCGAAATTTTGGGGGATGGGACAGTCGATTAAATCGACACCACTATGCAACTGGTACTTAATTTATTGACCCCGAAAGGATGAAAGGCAAAGTCGACTTCGGCGTAATTTGAACTCAGAACGTTTCAGCCAGCTCCCCGCCTTTTTATAAATATATAAATGGTATATAATCTTTTCTACTCTAGGCACAAGGCTCGAGATTTTGGGGGAGTGGGCTAATCGATTAGATCGACCCCAGTACGCAACTGGTATTTAATTTATCGGCACCCAAAAGGATGAAAGGCAAAGTCGACCTCGACAGAATTTGAACGTAAAGACGGATGCAATACGGCAAATCATTTCGCTCAACGTGCTAACGCTTCTCATTTCTTTATTGCCCACAAAGGGCTAAACATAGAGGGAACAAACAAGGACAGACAAAGGGATTAGGTCGATTACATCGACCCCAGTGCGTAAATGGTACTTAATTTATCGATCCCGAATGATGAAAGGCAAAGTCGACTTCGGCGGAATTTGAACTCACAACGTAGCGGCAGACGAAATACCTATTTCTATTTCTTTACTACCCACAAGGGGCTAAACATAGAGGGGACAAACAAGGACAGACAAACGGATTATGTCGATTACATCGACCCCGGTGCGTTACTGATACTTAATTTATCGACCCCGAAAGGATGAAAGGCAAAGTCGACCTCGACGGAATTTGAACTCAGAACGTAACGGCAGACGAAATACGGCTACGCATTTCGCCCGACGTGCTAACGTTTCTGCCAGCTCGCCGCCTTTCGATATTCACAATACTAGTAGAAGAAAATGTGACCCACGGCCTTATTGTTAAACTCGGAAAGGACGAAAGTCAAGCTTGATCTCAATGAGGTTTTTATCCTGGTAGGTGTCGAGCCCAAACAAATATTACATCTTTTTACAAATATCACATAAGGCGGCGAGCTGGCAGAAACGTTAGCACGCCGGGCGAAATGCGTAGCCGTATTTCGTCTGCCGTTACGTTCTGGGTTCAAATTCCGCTGAGGTCGACTTTGCCTTTAATCCTTTCGGGGTCGATAAATTAAGTACCAGTTACGCACTGGAGTCGATGTAATCGACTTAACCCGTTTGTCTGTCCTTGTTTGTCCCCTCTGTGTTTAGCCCCTTGTGGGTAGTAACGAAATAAATATTACATCTTTTTTTCCCGTCAGATTCTTTAACTTCATAACATTTCTGTCGACTCTCTTCATTAGTAAAGGTTTAATAAAAATCAAAACAGACTCGTCTGGCCAGACTGTTAACCACAGTTTGATATAACGCATATCGTATAATTATATGACTTCTGTGTTACAGTGTATGTTGCACTCATTTTGTGCTATCACTTCTTTTCTTCGTGTTATTGTTTGTAATGGAAGTGTGTTCACAGTGAACGTATAATAAATATAATTAATTACTACATTATTTTAAGCCACTAACCTTTTGTGAACACATTAATTTCTTGTGCAAATAGTAATTTATTTCAGCAACAGATTACAGAACGTGTGGGCGCGCTCAAACGCCCACAGGTCAGAAGAAACAATGTACAGGGTGTTTTCGTTTGTCCAACATATCTGCGCCATTATTTCCTCTCTCTGAAATTTGAACAGAAGAAAACCTACACACACACACACACACACACACACATACGTACATACACACACACACAAACGCACATACACACATACACACACACATATATAAAGAAGCATATATAAATGAATGTAAAATCACGATAAGTAGATTTTTTCACAAGAACATTATCATCCATTTTCATACATTTTTCACCAACCATGCAACTCTCCCGTGAAATAATAGAATTAGGAAAATAAAAAATTAATGAAAATAATACCAAAAAAATAATAAACGAAAGGAAGGGAAAAATCAAGTGAATGATGATGACGCGAAAAATATATATATATAGCTTACATGTGACCATTATTAGCTAATTCTCTATAGGTTCCCTACAGCGATTTCTCGTTTCAGAATTATTACATTTAAACATCGATTTAAAATAAAAATAGACCGCTAAAATGTACATCCTAATATATATGAAATTAAAATCTAAATACACCATGAGTTGTCAGAGCATTGCTAACAGAAAAAAAATCAGTTTTACTGCCCACTGCATGTTAAAATTTGTGGTTGGCTGTCTTACAATCGCACTTTTTGTTGTTTTTTTTTTTACCAGAATCAGACATTGAAATAATGATTGTTTTGAAAATTAAGAGTGTAATTTAAATTAATTAAAATTTATTGGTTAATTCACATCAAATATGTTGATGCCTTGTTATGTTTTCATGCAGTTTTA
>NC_043007.1:32940459-32950459 GCF_006345805.1 Octopus sinensis
TATGTATATATATATATATATATTATATATATATATATATGTATATATATATACATATACATATACATATACATATATAGATATATATATGTATTTATGTATGCATGTACGCGTTTGCAAAGAGAGAGACAGATAGACAGACACAAAAGCAGAGACTGAGGCAGAGAGACACATAGCTATATTGGATATAGAATTTGCCTATCAGTAATTTTATATATATATATATATGAGCAAAAACGTTAATTCTAAAATCTCTCCAGGAGATCAACGTAGTGTAACTGTACTGACAATTAATATTCGTAGCCACTTTAACATGGCTGTCCGTTCGAGCGAACTCTACTGCGATTTTATATGTATATGTGTGTATGTGTATGTATGTGTGTGTGCGGGCGTATGTGAGTGTCCACAAATACATATATTAATTAAGTGAAATATAGCACAGTATCAGTGCCGAGGGTTTCTATATAAGTAAGCACAAAGCTTTTTGAGGCTCTTAATACAGTTGCCTGTGTCCGTGTGTTTTTGCGATTGTTTGTTCGCCGTAGGATGGCCATTGTTTGAAGACGCTTCATAATAACGTCCTAAAATGTATTAAATGTCTATGCATGTGAGTAGTGATTATATACCTATGGCAGTGAGGACCATAAAGGTTGGAGCGTGTTGTAGCATTAAGTTGTTTGCATTGCATTGCATGTCGATGAGGTCATCTCTTGTAAGTAACTTTATTTCGTTTTATTGAGTAGGTGGTGAATCGGTGTTATTTGCGTGTTGCCAGTTATATTTCAGCAATGTTTAATTACAGTATCTTATGTGTACTTCTTTCTTACATGCCATTAAAGAAACTGAAAGCATCTTACACATAAAATGGCTGTAGAAATTATGAAAACAGTTATGAAAGCAACAATGAATATAGAAACAGGGAGTGACATTGACATGGGGAACAGAAATAAAATGATATAAAATATAATAAAAGGAAGAACAAGAAAAGCACGTTTATTTTGAGGTAGTTGAACTATTGTTCATAGTTCACACGGACCTTTCGGTTTTACGGTCATTAATAACATAGAATAGATCCGGCAAACATTCGCGAAGAATATTGATTCTTTTCAATAGATAAGCTATCCTGTGTGGCCAAAAGCTTTGCTTCGCAGGGGAAATAAGTGAAGAATACATACGATAATTTGCATCTGAAGAAAAGGGAAGTAAAGATAGAAACTATGAAGGAGCTACCTTAGAAGGATTGGTATTAAGAGTAAAAAAGTATAAAAATCCATGCAATGAATGCCGTTTTAAAGATGGTCGATTGACCCTTTAGAATTAGCAAACAAATAAATCTCTGAAATCAATAACACCGAACTTCACTACAGATAATGTCTAACAAAAAGGAAGGAATAAAAAATGAAGTAAACGGTCATAATACTCTTCTGTTTGTCGCTATGTAAGCTGGAGTGTTACACTTTTAACAGTCTTGAATATGGAAAGCAATCGGAGACAAAATCGAAACCTTTAACATAATGAAACAAATTCGAGTAGTGTACACGTTCAACAACGTTAAGTGTTGAGCGAAATCGAAGACATAATCGAAGTTTTTAACATAATGAAACAATGTTATGACGATCAATAAATTTATGCATCAAAATTGAAATAAGAACGTTTATAAAATGTAGAACATCCACGTGACCTTCAAGTAATTATAATCTTATTGTTGCTAATAATAATCGTATAAATGATTTAAGATAAATTTAGATAAACGTTGATGTATATTCCTCTCTTTACACAAAATGTGAATAGTAAAATCGTCCATATCGATCTTAGATAGATATAATTGTAATAATGAAGAAGATGGGCCTGAAGCAGATCAAATTAAGAGCTTCGGAAGCAATCAGCAATACAGCGTTGAGGATAATACGATTAGAAAGAAAAATAATACAAGTTAAAGAGAAGTAAATAGCAGGCAAGTGTGACAGCACTGTACTTGAGATAAAAGATAGCAGCACAAAAGTTGTATTTGAGGGATTAACTAACTGTCCGCTCAGTCGAAGTCGACTCTGGGTTACTCGATGGATCAGTGTTCTCCGGCTAGTTCTATCCTGGGTCGCTTCTTTCGGATTAGCCATGGCCATTTCCGTGTCACCGTTGATGGTGCCAAGCCAGCGGATTCTTGGTCGGCCTCTTCCTCTCTTGCCATTGACCATTCTGAGCATGATGTCTTTCTCCAGGGATTTTCTCCGCATGATATGACCAAAATATGCCAATCTATGCTTGGTGATCTTAGCTTCTAGCGAGAGTTTCGGCTTGATCTGGTTTAAAATTTTCCCATTGGTGAGCCTCGATGTCCATGGAATCTGTAGAAGTCTTCTCCAACACCAAAGCTCGAATGCATTAATTCTCATCTGGTCAGCTTTTTTTAGTGTTCAGGTCTCGCATCCATATGTTGCTATTGGGAAGACGATAGCTTTCACCAATCTGCATTTGGTAGCGAGGTTGATGTCGCCACTCTCCCAGACCTTTGAGGTATAAAATTGCTAATAAAAACGAATCAATACATGGTTGTTGTCATTGATGACATGAAAAAAGAAAAGGCATTGTCTCCTCACAGATGAAATTACTATCGTCAGAAAATGGACTAAATATTGCAAAGAACTATTCAACTATAAAGTCAGTCATAACACCAACATCTTGGACAATGCCACCAATAATAACAGAGAACTTGGGAGTGCTCTAATATTTCAAGAGGATGCCGAAGTGTCGGTGTATACACTCAAACAAAGAAAAATCACCAGGTGTAGATACCAACTCAGTAGAGCTCCTGAATCACGGGCAGCCAAACGTTATCGAGGCAGTGACTGCAATCTATCAGGAGATATGGACAACAAATCGCCAAATGAATCGATACAACTTCTACGAATTCTACGCACCACTTAATCTCTGCCACTAGCTTGACTGTGGAGGCGCAATGGCCCAGTGGTTAGGGCAGCGGACTCGCGGTTGGAGGATCGCGGTTGGAGGATCGCGGTTGGAGGATCGCGGTTTCGATTCCCAGACCGGGCGTTGTGTGTTTATTGAGCGGAAACACATAAAGCTCCACGAGGCTCCGGAAGAGGGTGGTGGCGACCTCTGTTGTACTCTTTCGCCCCAACTTTCTCTCACTCTTTCTTCCTGTTTCTTGAGTAACGCTACGATGGAGAAAACCGGAAAAACGGGAAGCCGGGTCCATGAGCCTGGCTAGGCTTGATGGGCGCATAAATAACTAAATAAACTAGTCTGACTAGCCGCACTAGTAACATACTGCTGAGAGTTAGTATAAATACAATTTTATGAAAGGTGGAAGAAATTCTAGCAAAAGAGCATGTTGATTTCAGATTAAAGTATTGAAGTACATGAGGTCAAAGTTTAATATCCTAATGCTGATTGGGAAACATCTTTATAATAATTGCAGCTTCTGCTACAACGTCATGGACTTCAAGTATATATATATATATAATTAAATAATAAGGGTAGAAATTGATGTTAATCAATTAAAACCAGTAGCTTAGTATATTTAAAAAATCCGAAGATTAAAATTTGTGATACATATTCTTCGTGGTAATGGCTATTTGACGTCTATGTTTAGCATATAGGGTTTCCACTTTACTGGTCATTCCTCTAAAGTTGTATATATATATATATATACACATATATATATATATATATAGATAGATAGATAGATAGATAGATAGATAGATAGATAGATAGATAGATAGAAGATAGATAGATAGATAGATAGATAGATAGATAGATAAACCTTTGACTATGGCATGAGGGTTTGTTGCAATTCATGAGAGATATTATGTTATTCAAGCTATTGAACCGCGGTGCTGTCAGAATTATATTGAGAACATGTTTATGCTATTGAGAACAAGCATATTAAGAATAAACATGTTGACAATACTGAGAATATCCATCCATCCATCCATCCATCCAACAAGCTAGCCAGCCAGCCAGCCAGCCACGCATGCGTACGTATGTGTGTGAGTGTGTGCATGTGTGTGTGCATTTGTTTATATGTATGTGTGCGCGTGTATTGCTGACGTCATAAGAATTTATATGATTTTCTGACTTTCAAGTTATCATGGAATAATTCTTTATTAAAATGCTGGATCTTGAAGCAGATGAGCTGCAAGCAATAGCTTGTAAATATTCGCTTACAAAGGAAAAAAAAAGAAAAAGACGCCTTTTTTTATCTCCAAAGTTTTTAAAGCAAATATTTAGAAGCCATTGTTTATACCTTATCTGCCTCAAGATTTAACGTTACAAGAAAAGAAATATATGTATGAATGCATGTGTGTGTGTGAGACAGTATGTTTGTGTGTGTATGTGTTTATGTGTGTATGTGTCTGTATATGTGTGCGCATGTGTAATTATGTATATGCAAACGTATGTGTATATACTCTTACATACATATATAAATATATAAACATGATGGTAAATGTTTTTTATTCTTCATTCCCTTCGAAATTTTATCCCTAATAGCAGTTTGGAATTTAACTATTCTCTCTAGCGTGCAAGGAATCAAATGATGGATGCTTCTTATGTGTCTAAATGTACACTATATTTATGTGAATAATATATAGTCTATTGATTAAATTCTTACACGCTAGACCACTGGTAGTGGAAATTTTTTATATTTCTGATTACCATTTGATATTACTAATTATTGATAATCTTGTTCTGGATAATTTTCGAATTGAAAAGCCGGCATTTTTATTTATTGCCGACAAGGAGCTGCGCTTGCGCGGTAGATTTGAAAATTTAGAAAGTATAAGCACGGGGCATATACTGGATTGCCTTGTGTATATATATTTAATCTAAGATGTACCTGCTGAAGAAGACTTCGCCTAGCAAATTATTTTATTTTCTAAAAAAAAACGTCTGAAACCATTGATCCAGGTGTTAGAAAGTAAATGTTTTTATTTTTCCTTCCCTTCGAAATTTTATCCTTAATAGTGGTTTGGAATTTAACTGTACTCTCTAGCGTGCAAGGAGTCCTATGATGGATGCCGCTTATGTGTTTAAATGTACACTGTGTTTGTGTAAATATATAAACATGTATATACATGTGTATGTGTGTGTATGTATATATATATATGCACAAACACATACTCATAGATACACACAGACATATGTGTATATGTGTGTGTGTAAGTATGTATATATTTTGATGTGGTATTCGTCGTTGTCCAATAACAAGTCATTGGCTTTCATGAATCGTTTCGCCTTGTTCCCTTGGAAAGAAGCCAAGAAAACCTGCTTTGCTGGAGACGCTTATTGAGACAGAAACACATATCATGCTATTGCTTTCTCACCAGACAGAATGTTTTTCGCTCTGTGACAGCTAATTTTATGGAGAATTCGTCAATCTTGCGATTGTCACTCTTTCCCATTTCGAGTTGGTCCCAATACCTATGAAGACAATGTTTAGTGTTATTTTCTAAGCACTAACTTTGACGCTTCAGTAACAGTAACTTGCTGACATAGTTTGAAAAAGCCACCATTCGGAGAAACTACTTATTGACTGCCAAGAGTATACAGAAATATTAGATGCTACACATGTATTTGGTTTTTATGCAGTCGACGCTGGTTTGCCATTGTGTAATAAAAACACTTATTTTTAACGTTACATTTATAATGCACACGATGTGTATGTGTGTATGCATTTGAGTGTTTATATATATGTGTGTATATGTATATATACACATACAGATATATATATATATATATATGTATATATATATATATATATATATATATATAGTATATATATATATATATATATATGTAAACAAAGTCAGAATGCGATAAAATAAAATATATATATGTATATATATATATATATATATGTCTATAAATATATATATATACATATCTATCCATCTATATACACACATATATATATTATATATATATATATATATATGTATATATATACATATACATATACATATACATATATATGTATATATATATATGTATATATCTATCTATCTATCTATTTATCTATATATATATATATATATATATATATATATATATATACTTCTGTCTGTCTGTATGTCTCTGTCGCTGTCCCTGTCTCTGTCTCTTCCGCCCCCTCTCTCTCTCTCTCCCTATGTGTGTGTGTGTGTGTGTGTGTGTGTGTTTTATATTCTATATATTAGTTGATATTTTTTTCATTTCCTTCTTCCCCGTGTTCTCATGTTACGCATAATGGAATAAATTGACGCGGAAAAAATTATCAAGATACTTAGTAGAATGCTATCTGCTTCCAGCTAGAAATTTTTGCGAATCTGTAAAATATAATATGACTTGCAGTTCAAGACAGGCCATTATTTATGCCATTTATTGCTTTAGGTTCTCATCACACAAGCAATTTAGCAATTAAGTGCCGAAAGAGAAAATGTGAATATTAACAGAAATATACACGTATATTCACACACATACACACTTACATACACGTATACACTCAGATATAATCTATATATATATATACATATGCGCGTGTCCGTGCATATAAAAATGCGTGTACCTATATATATATATATATCAGTGCGTGTATACCTGTATAAATATATAATTATATATATGTGTGTGTATATGGACATGTGTGAAAATATAATTATATATATATATATGTATATAAAAATTCGTTCTCCGTCTGTTACGACGATGCACCTTTAAGTAGATCCGATCGACGAAGCAGCCTGTTTGTTCATGAAATAATTAGCGTGCACGTAGCTGAGTATTCCACAGACACGCGTACCCTTAACGTAGTTCTCAGGGAGATTCAGCGTGACACAGAGGATGGGGACAAGGTTGGCCCTTTCAATTACAGGTACCGCTCAGTTTTACACCTGGGGGGACTGGAGCAATGTGAAATATCTATGAGTATATATATATATATAGTGGTTGTCTTGTAAGTAGCTTGCTTACCAACTACATGGTTCCTGGTTCAGTCCCACTGCGTTGCACCTTGGAAAAGTGTCTTCTGTTATAGCTTTGGGCCGACCAAAGCCTTGTGAGTGGATTTGGAAGACGGAAACTGAATGAATCCCGTCCTATATATGTATATATATATATGCATGTAATTATATACACATGCGTATAGTGGTTAGGGTATTTGATTCATGGCCATAAGGTCGTGTGTTCGATGCCTGTTAACGCGTTGTGTCCTTGAGCAAGACACTTTATTTCACTCAGCTGTAAAACTGAGTGAATCCTATACTTGAATGCGCCAACGTTGTCCCACCCTGCATCACCCTGAATAAAGAATGTTTGAAAATGCAATTTTAAAAGATGTTTATTTACTTTACCGGTTTCACTCTTTAGAAAAAGGTTATCAAAAGTAACATATAAATGTTTGGTTGTGTTAATTATTGGTTGTCACAAAATGCTACAAAACATATATACAGACTTTGGTAACAAGAACATGTTAAAGACATAAAAAAGTTTAACGAGTTCCTTAAAATATTGGACACAAAAGATTACAACATAAATATACATTCTTAAGAAAATGTTAAAGATAGTTTCCAGAAGGAATTATTAAAAAGTTCAGTGGAATATTGGTATTGTATCTGTATATTCATACACGCACAGAATATTGGTTGTCACAAAATACTACAATACATATATATATTCTTTGGTAACAAGAACATGTTAAGAACATAAAAAAGTTTAACAAGTTCCTTAAAATATTGGGCACAAAAGATTACAACATAAATATACATTCTTAAGAAAATGTTAAAGATAGTTTCCAGAAGGAATTATTAAAAAGTTCAGTGGAATATTGGTATTGTATCTGTATATTCATACACCACAGAATATTGGTTGTCACAAAATACTACAATACATATATATATTCTTTGTAACAAGAAATGTTAAGAACATAAAAAAGTTTAACAGTTCATTAAAATATTGGGCACAAAAGATTACAACATAAATATACATTCTTAAAAAAATGTTAAAGATAGTTCCAGAAGGAATTATTAAAAAGTTCAGTGGAATATTGGTATTGTATCTGTATATTCATACACGCACAGAATATTGGTGTCACAAAATACTACAATACATATATATATTCTTTGGTAACAAGAAAACATGTTAAGAACAGAAAAAGTTTAACAAGTTCATTAAAATATTGGGCACAAAAGATTATAACATAAATATACATCTTAAAAAAATGTTAAAGATAGTTTCCAGAAGGAATTATTAAAAAGTTCAGTGGAATATTGGTATTGTATCTGTATATTCATACACGCACAGAATATTGGTTGTCACAAAATACTACAATACATATATATATTCTTTGGTAACAAGAACATGTTAAGAACATAAAAAAGTTTAACAAGTTCCTTAAAATATTGGGCTCAAAAGATTACAACATAAATATACATCTTAAAAAAATGTTAAAGATAGTTTCCAGAAGGAATTATTAAAAAGTTCAGTGGAATATTGGTATTGTATCTGTATATTTATACACGCACAGAATATTGGTTGTCACAAAATACTACAATACATATATATTCTTTGGTAACAAGAACATGTTAAGAACATAAAAAAGTTTAACAAGTTCCTTAAAATATTGGCACAAAAGATTACAACATAAATATACATTCTTAAGAAAATGTTAAAGATAGTTTCCAGAAGGAATTATTAAAAAGTTCAGTGGAATATTGGTATTGTATCTGTATATTCATACACGCACAGAATATTGGTTGTCACAAAATACTACAATACATATATATATTCTTTGGTAACAAGAACATGTTAAGAACATAAAAAAGTTTAACAAGTTCCTTAAAATATGGGCACAAAAGATTACAACATAATATACATTCTTAAGAAAATGTTAAAGATAGTTTCCAGAAGGAATTATTAAAAAGTTCAGTGGAATATTGGTATTGTATCTGTATATTCATACACGCACAGAATATTGGTTGTCACAAAATACTACATACATATATATATTCTTTGGTAACAGAACATGTTAAGAACATAAAAAAGTTTAACAAGTTCCTTAAAATATGGGCACAAAAGATTACAACATAAATATACATTCTTAAGAAAATGTTAAGATAGTTTCCAGAAGGATTATTAAAAAGTTCAGTGGAATATTGGTATTGTATCTGTATATCATACACGCACAGAATATTGGTTGTCACAAAATACTACAATACATATATATTCTTTGGTAACAGAACATGTTAAGAACATAAAAAAGTTTAACAAGTTCCTTAAAATATTGGGCACAAAAGATTACAACATAAATATACATTCTTAAGAAAATGTTAAAGATAGTTTCCAGAAGGAATTATTAAAAAGTTCAGTGGAATATTGGTATTGTATCTGTATATTTATACACGCACAGAATATTGGTTGTCACAAAATACTACAATACATATATATATTCTTTGGTAACAAGAACATGTTAAGAACATAAAAAAGTTTAACAAGTTCATTAAAATATTGGGCACAAAAGATTACAACATAAATATACATTCTTAAGAAAATGTTAAAGATAGTTTCCAGAAGGAATTATTAAAAAGTTCAGTGGAATATTGGTATTGTATCTGTATATTCATACACGCACAGAATATTGGTTGTCACAAAATACTACAATACATATATATATTCTTTGGTAACAAGAACATGTTAAGAACATAAAAAAGTTTAACAAGTTCATTAAAATATTGGGCACAAAAGATTACAACATATATATACATTCTTAAAAAAATGTTAAAGATAGTTTCCAGAAGGAATTATTAAAAAGTTCAGTGGATTATTGGTATACACGCACAGAATATTATAAGTTCAAAAAAGTTTACATTATAGTAATAAGGAACCTCAAACTGACCTGTCCACCATGTTATCGTAAAATACTATCGTTATTTAAATATCGATCTTATCAAGTAGCCAGCATATGAATAAAAACGTTGAAAGGAAATAATTATTATTAAAATTATAA
>NC_043007.1:32952959-32955459 GCF_006345805.1 Octopus sinensis
TCAAACTAAAGTATAATATAATCGTAACATAACAAAAGTAAAAATAGCAATTGGTATAAAATTGCATCAATGACTTGAACTTGAATAAGTGGTTTCACATGAATGGGAATAAATTAAATTAAATCAACTGCGTACTGATTTTTGATTCACCATAAGGTTTGTTGTTATCATTATTACTGTTTAACTATTGTTATCAGGTTTGTTGGTTCCTCGTAAGGGAAACGTTGTTGTGTTGCATTTGTTAAATAATTGTAAACTGAAACCTGTGGGAGAAGGAGCTTTGGTTATTGTTTAGAAATTGAATTGTGTCCCTGTTTGGGGAAATTGACAATATTTTCACCGTTTACACGGAAGCATTTTTGTTAGAATGCCTTCGATAGAAGAAAGTCCAAAAATGAATTTCGCTGCAGCCGTTGGCAGGTGCGAACTCATTAAAATTAAAACGGAAGAAATACAAACCTATTTCGGATTGATCACCGACAAAGACGGTGACTCTAGGATAACACCACCAAACGAAATAAAAAATTAAATTAAAGAAAAGACTATTGTCTATAAAGTATACAATGTAGAGAAAAAAATATTTGAACACCTCGAGGAAGGCACCATCGAAAAGTGTCTTGGTGCGACTATGAAAGATATCTAACCAGAGGCGGTAAATTCGCCACAATTGAAGCAAGGTTCGAGTCAACGGAGCGTGCAAGGGAGTACTCAACTCGAACTTTGCAAAGTGTAAATATTTTAGTTTTACCTTTATATCTGGGACGTAGGACGTCCCGGATAAAAGTTTAAGATGTCCCCCCAGAAGTAGAGGTAGGCTGGATTGTAGCCACACTTCTATACAAGAGGTAGGACAAGATACAATTGATCAAAATTGCAAGAGACGGGCCTACAATTCCAGTTTATTATAGATTTTGAGTATTGTTATCACTAGCGATATCAAGATATAACTTTGTATTTTGTATTTTATGTGTAGATGTATATGTATAGATGTACATGCAATATGTACACATATATATATATATATACACATATATACATGCACTAGCACTATGACCCGGCAACGACGGGCCATAAGGCTAGTATTTATATAAATGGTGTGCAGATAGTCTCTTTTATGTATGTATGTATGTATGTATGTATGTATGTATGTATGTATGTATGTACGTGCGTATGTATGTATGTATCTATGAGATTATTCAGATAAACTGATCAACGCTGGTAAACCTTCGAATGTGTGTCAGCTCAGCAACACGAACAACTCTTAATTGAAAAATAGCATCTCTACATAAAACCCTTCCAGTTCAGTCCGTCACGAGATACACTTGAAAAGAAAATAATTCTGGAAATAGCGGGTTCTTTAACCCTTCAGCTTTTATGCTGGTTATATCTGGCCAGAATAATTTGGGTTTTTTTCCTTTTACCTGTTTCAGTCATTCTTGGAGAATTTTAATCGAACAAATCGACCTTAATACTTACTATTATTTTTTATGTCTTGTACTTATTCTATCGGTCTCTTAGCCGAACCGCTAAGTTACGGGGACGCAAATACAACAACACCGGTTGGGAGACAAACACAGATAGAAACACATACACACATATAGATATATACGTATTTATATACGAAGGGCTTCTTTCAATTTTCGTCTACCAAATCTACTAACAAAGCTTTAGTCGGACCAAGGCTATATTTGAAGACACTTGCCCAAGTTGCCACACAGTAGGACTGAACCTGGAACCATGTAGTTGGAAAGCAAGTTTCTTACCATACAGCCATGCCTACGTCTAGCTGTTTTATCTTCAAACCTGCCAGATCTGACTTCTCACACTTACTCTACAATGTTATTCTAAATATAAACAATCATCTCATTGACATCTCTGTGCTATAGTTTTATGTATTTCATACAAATCAATATGACTAAATAAGCATTACATCTGACAGAAGAATCTGAATGCTAAAAAGATAAATAGATGTCGTTACCTTTAGATAAATATCTCATGTCAGTTCACATCCAAGACACATATAATCAAAGAGAATCTGGCCTTCTCTGTCTTGTCTTTCTAGAAATACTTTATACTATACTATGCACCGAATCCTTCTTTGTTTTGATAGACAGTAGAGTGCGATTTGCTATCTCTGCTATTTCTAGCAGATCGAGTGACCACCTACAGGACTCCTCACTCTCTTTCTGATATATGTCCCGCCCTCTCTTCCTCTCTCCCTCTCTCTCATTCTCTCTCTTTTTTTCGTCTCTTCCTATTCTCTCTTTCTGGTGAATTGATTTAGAGTAGAATTGGAAAGCAACACAAAGAAAAAAAAAAGAAAACAAAGAAAGAGAAAGAGATTTGCTGACATCTTGAACGAATCTTGAAAGCTATTTAAAGGTCATATGCATTGTTAAGTACGGCTTCGTTTATCGCTTTATAGTATTGAATATTATTATATAGGATAAACTCGTTCGCAGTTGTACATCAGAATTATAATAACAATTTAAAACGCATT
>NC_043007.1:32960459-32982427 GCF_006345805.1 Octopus sinensis
TACATACATGCATACATACATAAATACATACATACATACATACGTACATACATACATACACGCACACATTCTTCTAAGATGTGGGATTATCCATTTTGCTGCTTAGCCGAAGCACATGGCCGAATCACAACCCTCTACCTTTCACTAATACTTCATCTATTTACCGTATTTTCGTTATGAATCAAAACACTATTTCTCTGAAAATCATGTCTTTTAATCACCGATCACCTTCGTGATGCTTCAGTTCCACAGATTCTACAACGATACGCTAAAATTTCATTAGCATGCCATATCTCACTTTCATGTTTTAAATCACTTCTTACAATTAACGTATACCGCCTAATCTTCGCATGCATCAATTGCTAATCTATTTAATTACGAAGCATTTTAAACCGCTCCCATTCTTTGATTTGCTTTCTTAAATCATTCATTAACTTCTGCTTGTAAACAGCCGTCATATACTGTAAAAGTTCGAATATATTTATATGTATTTGACACTTTTGGTAAGAGTACATTCGATGACACATTTCTTCTATCCGCTTCCTCGGTCTTTAAATTTTTAGTTTTGTTGATGTTCATCTTTCTATCTACATCTTTACATTGTCTATTCACACTTATAACAACAACCTTGTGTAAGATTCTTTGTGTCTGCTAATCAAAACAATATGAAACAGCGGAAGCTATGGTAACATCTTTCACTTGTGAACTAAACAGGATACAGACATATCACTAGCAGTGAGGTGACGCCGAAAAAAGTGAATAGCAATAAGCAGTTGACGATATCTTTGATGATGGCGCAGGGGTGGTTGTGTGGTAAGTAACTTGCTTACCAACCATATGGTTCCTGGTTCAGTCCCACTGCGTGGTACCTTGGGCAAGTGTCTTCTATTATAGCCTCGGGCCGACCAAAGCCTTGTCAGTGGATTTGGTTGACGGAAACTGAAAGAAGCCCGTCGTATATATATATATATATATATATATATATCTATATATATATTATATATATATATATGTATATATATATATTTAGGTATGTATGTGTATGTGTTGTGTATCTGTTTTTGTCCCCCCAACATCGCTTGACAACTGATGCTGGTGTGTTTAGGTCCTCGTAACTTACCGGTTCGGCAAAAGAGACCGATAGAATAAGTACTCGGCTTACAAAGAATAAGTCCTGGGGTCGATTTCATACAAATCAATATGATTAAATAAGCATTACATTTGACAGAAGAATCTGAATGCTAAAAAGATAAATAGATGTTGTTACCTTTAGTTAAATATCTCCTGTCAGTTCACATCCAAGACACATATGATGCTCCAGCATGGCCACAGTCAAATGACTGAAACAAGTAAAAGAGTAAAAGTGTATGGCTTCGGATATTTATTTCGAATAGCGGGGTCGCCAAAGCTGGCAACTCTATTTCTCTTGACGGTGAGTTAAACAGTGAGATTCACTTTAAGGATATACAGTGCCCTTAAATGAAACCTAAAACAAAAAATATGACCCTTATTCCATCGTAAATAGGGATGTTTAAAAAAATTCTATTTTAAACAGAAATTTTAAAAATCCTTATTGAGGCATGGAATATTTGAAAATATATTTCTTTATTGCCCACAAGGGGCTAAACATAGAGGGGACAAACAAAGACAGACAAAGGGATTAAGTCAACTACATCGACCCCAGTGCGTAACTGGTACTTTATTTATCGACCCCGAAAGGATGAAAGGCAAAGTCGACCTCGGCAGTGTTTAAACCCAGAACGTAACGACAGACGAAATACTACTGAGCATTTCGCCCGGCGTGCTAACGATTCTGCCAGCTCGCCGCCTTTGAAAATAGTGGCGAGGAGCAATCGGCAGGGGTGGATGCAATGCCTCGTACTATTTGTTATTTTTTTTATTGCCCACAAGGTGCTAAACATAGAAGGGACAAACAAGGACAGACAAAGGAATTAAGTCGACCCCACTACGCAACTGGTACTTAATTTATCGACTCCGAAAGAATGAAATGCAAAGTAGACTTCGGCGGAATTTGAACTTAGAACGAAACGGCAGACGAAGCACTGCTAAGCATTTCGCCCGGCGTGCTAACGTTTCTACTAGCTCACCGCCATCGTAGTATTTGTTCTGATTCTCTGTGGCCCAAGTTTCAATCCTCTACTGAGGTCAAATATGCTCTACATTCTTTCAATGTGGATTTTAAAATGTACCACTGCGGTCTCGTAGATATTTACCAATGACAAAACCGCCTCTTTGGGGGGGGGGGTCTAGTAGCAACGCCTGTAACGACTCTGGTACCAAGCTGTGCCGGCTAAAGCTAGCATCTTTTTCTGTTGATAAACAGTCTTTCTCAAAACAATCTTGCTCAACATTTGCACCTATTTGTAAAGATGTATGTTCAACACTGAGTGATAGAGATCCTACAACAATAGCAAGATGATAGATTGGAGCATACACAGAGTACGCTAGAAAAATCGAGAACTTAGTCTTGTAGGAATAAATCCAAATTTTTATGATAGACAGTGATAAATCTTTTGATCTGGGAAGAAAAGGAAAATGAGAGTTGGTTGGATACGGAATAAAAGGCCTTTAAGAGCATTAGCGGAATGGAAACCTTTAGCTGATGGAAGAATTGCATTTAGTGAAATATAAAGCTAAATAATAAAACATTAATATTATTGTTTGTTACGAATTTATAAATTATGCAGCAAATGATCAGCAACCGCCATGCTGTTCATTGTTGCGAGAGGATTTTCGTAACATCCTGGCAATGGATATGACGATTGTAATTGACGATCTTAGTGCGAATACTGATAATATCAACAAAAGGATGGAACATACGAAGGATTTGCATCGCTTTTAAGAAGCTTATAAAAATGTTGTAAGATTAATTAACTTTCTCACAACCAACAAGATCACAATGCCACAATGTCACAATGAAAATCCTTTAAACTTAAAAAAAATATTCATAAATATGTTTGGACATCTTGGGTAAAAAGAAGGGAAGTATCATCACAGTTAAGATAGTAGGATGTTAGAAGTCAGAGCATATCGAAGTATAAATATCGAAAGTGCCACCTGTTGGTAATAGGGACAATTCGGTTAAAAGTTGTTGAAGCATGATAAAATTAAAGAAAGATTTGGTATAAAAACGCGAAAAAATCGATTTTGCAGAGTTTGAATCTATGAAAGAAAATGGCGCATGGAAGCATGTCAAAATGTAGTCTGGGAAGAGGTGGGGGTGGCAGAGGAGGATGAGGCGGAGGAGGAGGAGGAGAAGAAGAAGAAGAAGAAAAGAAGAAGAAGAAGAAGAAAGAAGAAGAAGAAGGAGAAGGAGGAGGAGAAGAAGGAGGAGGAGAAGAAGAAGAAGAAGAAGAGAAGAAGAAGAAGAAGGAGAAGAAGAAGAAGAAGAAGAAGAAGAAGAGAAGAGAAGAAGAGAAGAAGAAGAAGAAGAAGAAGAAAAGAGGATGAAGAAGAAGAAGAAGAAGAAGGAGAAGAAGAAGAAGAAGAAGAAGAAGAAGAAAAAGGAAAAGAGGATGAAGAAGAAGAAGAAGAAGAAGAAGAAGAAGAAGAAGAAGAAGAAGAAGAAGAAGAAAAGAAGAAGAAGGAGAAGGGTGTAGAGGAAACATACTAAATCATTGAAGCATGAAAGGAACAAAAGCTGAATTGTTTAAAGCTTGAGAGGGAATATGACGGACATTAAACTTGTAATAGTTAAATATTGGAGTTTTAGCAGAGAGGTGAAAAGATGTTGAAAAAGAGATAACAGAAAATCGTTGGAAGTGAAAAACTGATAAAGTAGAGAAATTATTCAACGTAGCAGACAAGAAAGGAATCGGGAAAAGCTTCTGAAATCATAAATCATATTACAGGCAAAGCAATAAGATCAAAAAGACAATTTGTGTTTAACGTTGATGGGGAACTAATAATATCTGATAAAAACATGCAATAAAGGCGGGAAAAGACCGTTTTAATACGATCGTGAACAAGGTATTTAATGGGAGAAATTATCTGATAATTCCCGAACCTCACGAGGTGCTGGAAGTAACTGTACATGAAACAGCTGTCAAAAGAAATTGCAAGAGCAATTGAACAATCAAAAAGTAAAACGGAGAAGCTCCTGGATTAATTAAGATTCCATGAGAAATACCAAATAGAGATAAGCAAATGACTGTAAGTGCATTGTTGGAGCATATTCGTAGCCTGTGAAATATTGAACAGATATCTGAATAATAGAACATTTGTGTTGTGACTAGGATGCAAAAACAATTGAAGTGTCTCTAAAGAGCAGGAATATGATGGCTATAACTTCGAGCTGTATGATATTGAAGGTGTTCAATTTGGTCATGCTGAAAAGGATATCAGTTGTATTGGGAAATACATTGAGGAATAAACAATTAGGGTTCCAATGATCGCGAGGATGTAATGACCAGATAGTTTTGCTCATGTGTTTTATACAGTAATATGTAACATTGACATAAGCCATACTTCCCCAATGACTTTTGCCGATTTTGAATTGGCATTTGATGCTTACAGTTTAGAAACGAAAAGCAAGTCAAGGTCATACCTCGAGAAACTGCATATCAAAAATTGTGGATGGTCAACGGCAAAATCAGTTTCAGTTTGCGAGGAATGTTACAAGGTGTTCTATTGCGTTCACAGTTCTAATCAACTATGCCATGAAGTAATTACTCTGAAATAGAAATGAGAGAAATGAAAGAATTTATACGGAAATTAATACATTTACATTAGGCTGCTAGTATAATACACAGACATATTTATCTCTGTATTACTATATTATATATATATATACATATATAAATGGAGCTAAAGGCAGGTGTTATTCAAATCTTTATACTTCCGACATATGTTTCGATGAAAACATTGGTATTATTCTAGAAGAAATGAAATGATGTAGAACAATACAAACAAGTTGTAGATCCGTAAAGGTGGGTCCATAAAGATATGCCCGACAGTTTTGACGTCACGATGGGAAGTTCTGATTCAGCACAAATCGCTTACTTTGTCGGCATATATATCCATTATGAGATGGCTGACCAATTCCCAAATACCAATGGAGGTCTATATCGTGATGATATTCTACTCTACCTTCAAAATGCTTCTAACCAAAAACTACAACGGGTTAAAAACGGGTTGGTTAAATTTTTCCGAAACATGGGCTTAAGCATTGTTTTCGGCGAAGATATAACTGAAGCCAACTTTCTGGATGTTACTCTTAAGTTACATAATGATTCGTATTTCCCATACCACACACACACAGACACACACACACAGACACACACACACACAGACACATTATGCCACATTTAAGTTAGCAGTAACTATCAATGAGCAAGTTGATATATGCATGCGATTTCAAAAGTGAAAGTGGCTATTATATAGCTCCTAACATCCCATCATCATCATCATTGTTCGACCGTGGTCGAGACAATGGAATTCACCATGCTACGCCAGGCTTCACGGTCCATCATAGCATTACAGAGGTCCTGTTGCTGGATGCCTGTATCCCTGGAGATTACATCAGGGTAGGAGAGTGTACACCCTCTGGTATTGCGAGTAGATGGCTTCCAGAGGAGAAGAGGAGAAATTACCTCGTTTTCAGCTCTACAACAATGTCCAGCAAACTGGACTCTCCTACCCTTTACAAGAGATGACACAGGTGGTAGTTTCCCATATATTTGCATTTTGGTTGGATGACGCATCCACGAGAGATTTTTGAGCTCTCATAAGGAGGCGAGTGTAAGTTCCATCCAACCGCCTCTCAAAGGAATGGAATTGAAAATTTAATTAATTATTAATGCACGCACTTTTTCAATTGAAAAATAATAACATCCCAAGTTATTATATCTCCCCAGTAAATCCCCTACGAAAATACCTTTCATGACATTTTTGTAATTTAAATTCTCAATAAAACATAAGTAAACCTTTCGTACCTCCATCGACTTCTAATCTATATATGTTACCCCGTCGTTACCTCAAGAACATACAGGCGCAGGAGTGGCTGTGTGGTAAGTAGCTTGTTTACCAACCACATGGTTCTGGGTTGCAGTCTCACTGCGTGGAACCTTGGGCAAGTGTCCTCTACTATAGCCTCGGGCCGACCAAAGCTTTGTGAGTGGATTTGGTAGACGGAAACTGAAAGAAGCCCGTCGTATATATGTATATATATATATATATATATATATATATATATATAATATATATATATATATGCGTGTGTGTATTTGTGTGTCTGTGTTTGCTTGACAACTGATGCTGGTGTGTTTATGTCCCCGGCAAAAGAGACCGATAGAATAATTACTGGGCTTACAAAAGAATAAGGGTCGAGTTGCTCGATTAAAGGCGGTGCTCTAGCATGGCCGCAGTGAAATGACTAAAACAAGTAAAAGAGTAAAAGAGAGCGTGACGAATCGAACAACCTCGTGCAGCTTGTCAGCGGCTTACGTGATAAACAGTTATTCAAACATCAGATTGATAAAATTCCATATTTACCTTATTTATTATATTTAATGATCATTCTTCTTTCTCGTCGTTTAACTTCCATACTCTTAGCACACCGACAAGATGGTGAGCCGTTGCACACTTTCATAGATTAAATATCATGCTTATTCTACTCCGCTTTTGTATCTGGTTTGTAAGATTCTTTACATGAACTCATGTATTGAAACAAATTTTGTTGTGTCTAGGGAGAGTCATTATGCCAATATTATTAACGCAAGCACTTTTCCAATTCCATTCCTTTGTTGTTAGTCAATTGGTTAAATATCCAATTAACTAATCGATTGTTTGTTTAATTTGGTGAAACAGTAAGCCATAGTTAATCTAAAATTGTGCTATTTAGGTTCATGCGCGTCTAACTTCTGTGTGTACATATACATACATGCACATGCATATATGAATGTATATTCATATACATGTGTGTGTTCGTGTGTATTTACCTGTGTTAAATTAAAGACAACACTGTGTTAGAGATAAATCTTTTTTCTTCTTCACTTTAGGCCTTTTCATCTTCCGTAATTAATCCTCTATGTTAACTTTCGTGCAACAGCGTTACAAAACCATTAATCCATTAATATTCCAGAAACCTTTTGGGCTTCAGTACCACAAGGAAATGTCTGTAAAATACGTTGTCCGCATAATTCGTAGTTGGTTGCAAAATTTAATTTTAATAATTTTAAGACTAATGAAAATCAATTAAGTCCTAATGATGAAAGTGATACATTATACGTGTGCCATATCAGTGAGTTGATTTTATTTTCGTTTATTTATTTACTTTGCTTTGTATTTCGTTATAAGTAAAAGTACAATAATTAGTATTCTCATTTTAGTCAAATTCACTATGAAAATGTAATCCTGCCAATTAATCGTTTTCCATTATATCTTTTATTTATAAATTTTATATAAGCCGCGATGGCAGCGTATTTTAATGAACTAAGACAGAAACATGAAAAATTCTTAATAAATTCTCCGGTACAGTTTTGTGTTTAGTATATTGAATATTTGAAAGAAGGGCTACTCAATAAATGCACACACACACACACACACGTGTGTGTCTAAGTGTATATATATATATATATGTGTGTGTGTGTGTGTGTGTGTGCGCGTGTGTGTAGGGAGAGTTTACGAAAAAGACAAAAGACGAAGACAGGTGGTATACAAAAGAAACAGATGTATTAGTATAACGCTCTTCTACAGAAAGTGACACAGAAAAAAACAAGGAGAGAAACAAGGAGAGAAAAAAGAGGAGAGAAAAATGTGTGTAGTGGCTAACGATCTATTATATATATATATATATATATATATAAACAATAATAAATCTCTGAACGAGATATAAACAGTAACTGCTCGACAACGTAAGGGGGATCAGCCATCTGAATGTGGCTAGGGACAGGGCGGGGTGGTGGGGGGGTTACTGATGCTTTTAGCCCCAGGCGATCATCAACGCCACCAGAAGGACTGACACCATATCAGTGTCCTTGTTTGCCTGTAAAGGGAGGTCATCCTCCCTCGAAGATACGGATACTACATACGGACCGGTTTCGAGGTCATTGCCTCTTATCAACGTATGGTAAGCACCGCTCTTCGATGAAGGATTCCCTCTACAAGCAACATACATAAGGTTTTTCACAGTAACTACTGTCACTGATGTAGAAAAACTGTCTGAAAACAACAATAAATCTCTGAACGAGATATAAACAGTAACTGCTCGACAACGTAAGGGAGATCAGCCATCTGAATGTGGCTAGGGACAGGGCGGGGTGGTGGGGTGTTACTGATGCTTTTAGCCCCAGGCGATCATCAACGTCACCAGAAGGACGTTGATGATCATCTGGGGCTAAAAGCATCAATAACACCCCCACCACCCCGCCCTGTCCTAGCCACATTCAGATGGCTGATCCCCCTTACGTTATATATATATATATATATATATATATATATATATTGAGGATTATTTGACACAGTTGAGACGTTAAATCAAAAATAGGAGGTATTCAAATGTTTTACTTGCAGATATCGAATATTATTAACATGTGAAAATATGGAAAATTATCGTTCGGAATGCCGTTTAATTGACTGGATGGCTGAAGAAACGGTAAAAAAAGCATACACGACATTTCTAAGGACATGAAGGCAATCTGTACGAAATAAGTTTAATTACAATATGAAATTATCTGAGACATCTGGGGAACTGTGCATTGAAATGAAAAAAAATGCTTGACTTTAACGACGGGCATTTGATGAAACATTAACATAACCTATCCTGCTGCTCGGAGACAATCCAGATTCTAAACAATGGATCATTTCGGTTTGAACGGCAGTTTTTAACATAATTTCTAGCTAACTAAAACATTTTAAACTTCGTATACAGGTAGAATGTGTTTATAAAACATCTTTTTCTCTTGGCTTTATTGAGAAAATTCTATAGTTTGTAAGATATTTGTTGTTTTTTTTTCTTCAATTTCTGCAATTTCAACCAATCACTGACGTCTATTGAGGTAAAAAAAACATTCTGTGCCGTATGAAAATGTCCCTCGTTTAAGAAACAGATTGGGCTTATTTACATTTGTGGAGAAAAAAGATACCCTTCCCTCCACCCCTAACCCTAACCCTAACTAACCCTAACCCTAAAACAGATTGAAATGCAATAGATCGATACTAGGGTCATAATTAAGGGTGACAATTTCATATGACACCGCTAGAAAAAACTGCCGTTCAAACCGAAAAGGTCCCAAACATTTTCTTCGTAATATAAGATTCTACAATTCCGCTTTCCAAATGACCAGCTTATTGTTCCCCTATAGTGACGATGGCTACCGCATTAACTTGCCAAAGTTTAATACAGAAACGTTAATGCATCTTCAAGCACGGAAAATCATTTCACAAATGAAATTTTATGCATTTCGGCTTATGGTTCGCAACAACAATATCGGCATTCTTCATAGAACACGGATGCTCCTCAATCAATACTGTGTAGGCGTATTTGCCAAGGTAGATATTTCTTATTTTTGGATTTCTTTTAGAAAATTTCCTTAGCCAGGTCACTAGCTATTTATTCCACACATTTCTTCCCTTGTAAATGAGGCAAGCTATCCGCTCCATTGGAGCAGCATATACCGGTAGATTCTGCTGGCCACCTCATTGCATTACAATGGATTTAAATTGTAGACATGTTGCCAATAATGATATGTGAGTGTGATGCGTAGTCTTCATGTGGGCTGTAATGAAAGGCCTTGTTAGACCAGTAACAGGAAGAAAGCCTTGAAAAAACATGAGAACGCATTTTACGTTGAGAATCAGCCCCATGCCTTGTGACCTTTTGTTCAACAGATCTAAACCACGCGAGCACGCCGGAGTTCTGCTTGTTAAGCTGTCTGTGATGCTCTGGTGACTGCAGTAGAGGCGCGCCGAGCTACACATCGTTCTTCTGTCTCGCTTGCCCGTAAGGAATTCAACTCAAAATGGAAGTATTTTTTGTTTTTCTGCTAATGTGACTCCTGCTTTTTCGAGGAATCCTATCAAAAATTTGTAATTGAATAAAAACCAGAAGACTTCAAATGGGATATAGGGTTCGGCAATATGCGATGTTGACCAATAAAGAAGCAAAACTTACCAGAACCGACCGAATAGTGCTTTTTTTTTTAGAATGTAACCGATGAATTTGATCTGTTAAATTCATAAAAATAAGAAGAATTTGACAAAATATCGTTCAATTATGCTTACTGATAAAAAAAAAATAAGTCGTAATTTGAAATGTTGATACTAATATTCCTTCTTCATGAAATGGAATTAAAACATAAATAATGGGCATGTACATGACAAATCAAGTGAGTCATGCAAAAGACACAGCATAAAACAGAGGTTCTCAAACATTTTGGGCCACCGCCTCCCTCATGGCCACATAATATCCTTAGTGCTCCACCTCTATTTTTATGTATGAATAAATATTTTATATTTTACAAATTTATATACACTATGAATCATTTGGCATCTAATATAATATTATATGATACAATATGATACAATAATACAACAATATTATAATAGATTCATTGTGTCCCCCAATCCACTGGATTCCTCCCAACGCCTCCTTTTTCTCTACCGCTCCCCAACGCCCCTTTAGGTGCCGTCTCAACCGGTAACATTACGATCATTATCATTATTGCGTAACCCTGTGATTCCTGAAACAGCTGTCGATTTACGTATTTGCTTCATATTCTGTTCTGTATCTTTTGTGCTCCTGAGTCGATTAGTTCCACCAAGATTCATCGAGGCGGTGCCACAGCATGGCCGTAGTCTATTAACTAAAACAAACTAAAGATAAAAGATTAAAGATATATATATATATATACTTATATATATATATATATATATATATATATATATCAAGCTTCTCTGTATTTATTTGAATTAATACCTATTTCCCTATATGTGTGTGTATGTGTGTGTGTGTTTGTTTGTCTGTGTCTGTGTTTTTCTACGTGTGTGCGTGTGAGTGTGTTTGTGTCTGCGTGTGTGTATGTCTTTGTGTGTCTCTGTGTGTGTGAGTGTGTGAATAAGTTTGTGAGTGTGTATGTGTGTGTATTAAGTGCAGTAAAAAAAGCCTCTCGGGTATACAATATTCGATAAACATTTCAACAACAAATGGACGGTGTGCATCGATCCAAGTCATTGCTGGTAACAATAAATAAATAAATAATCCGAGCTCAAAATCATCAGTCGCATGAAGTCACCGTTACTGACTGAATAACTTCACTAGCGGCGAGGAGCCATTGAAATAGGGTTTTTTTCTGCCGCATATCACAAACGGTTGCTTTTTCGCATCCCTCTAATGTTTGCGAACAAACGTTAAGATGACGCATTAAGTGCTCTGTGTGTAAATTTGAGATTCTGTAGAGTATGTCGGTGTGTTTACATAATACAGACAGCTGTACTTTTAAAGAGCCTATGTTAGTCTGTGTATAATGAGGTCTATCTTTCGGAATAAAACTCAACTAAGAAATTCTAGCTTAATTGATGACAAATTATGACAGCAAAATCTGATGAACAAAATAAATACATAAATAAATAAAAGAAGGGAGGAATTTCAAATATATCATAGAAGTGCGTATCTATCTATCTGTCTATCTATCTATCTATATATCTATCTATCTATCTATCTATCTATCTATCTATCTATCTATCTATCTATCTATCTATCTGTCTGTCTGTCTGCTTGTCTGTTTCACTATCTACCTATCTACCTACCTATCTAGCTATCTATCTATGTATTTATCTATTTATCTAGCTCGCTGTCTCTCTATGTCAATACATACACACACACATGCATGAAATACATGATTACATAATGTTTCCACATGCGAGCTGACAGAAACGCTAGCACACCGGGCGAAATACGTAGCCGTATTTCGTCTGCCGTTACATTGTGAGTTCGAATTCCACCGAGGTCGACTTTGCCTTTCATTATTTCGGGGTCGATAAATTAAGTACCAGTTATGCACTGGGGTCGATGTAATCGACTTAATCCTCTTGTTTGTCCTTGTTTGTCCCCTCTATGTTGGCCCCTTGTGGGTAGTAAAGAAATAGGTATTTCGTCTGCCGCTACGTTCTGAGTTCAAATTCCGCCGAGGTTGACTTTGCCTTTCATCCTTTCGGGTTCGATAAACTAAGTACCAGTTACGTACTGGAGTCGATGTAATCGACTGGCTTCCTCCCCAAAAGTTTCAGGCCTTGTGCCTAGAGTAGAAAAGAATGTTTCCACATATGTAATTATTTCGACATTTTACTCGTAAAACTGAATACTACACAATTTACCTGCCTATTTTTTCTACGATGCGTGTGGCAGTATGTATGTATATATGTATGTATGTATGTATGTATGTATGTATGTATGTATGTATGTAAGTATGTATGTATGTATGTATGTATGTATGTATGTATGTATGTATGTATGTATGTATGTATGTATGTATTTATGTATGTCGGTGAATGTATATATGTAGGTGAATTATCTTTGGGGATGGTCAAGGAAAAAAAAGCACATTTAAATCCCTGTACCAACTATATCACCAGCACCAGAAAGCTTGGAAACAGGACATTGAAGCGTCGATAGTTCTTCGCTTTCAGCGAAGTATTAGCCAGAGTAATCTGGTAAAACTCCACTCCATGCTTGTAAGATGATGGGGAGAAATTAATTTTATCGTTGGAGTCAATGTAAACAGAGGGGGATATAAGGATTATAGTCTAGAAGGGGATAATTCTGAAGAGCAAGAAGGAGCTTAAGGGGTTGTGCGTTTAGAAAAATCCTACCTGTTTAATTAAGGACCATCTTTCTGAACTTAACGACAACTCAGGTTTTCGAGACGTGATTAAAAATTAAAGTGATGTTCTGAAGATTGTCCTGTGACCGAGAAAAGATCGTTAGATTTCTTTGTATCTAAGAGAAATTACTCGGTACTTCTCGATCGTTAATATTTGTGAATTATTGACATGGTATTTTTCTTTTCCAATCTTTTCGTATGCAAGCCGGCGGGGCTCGCTCTGAGCACTCTAATATTTTCACAGTAAACGTACCGGCTGCCTGGGACACTCGGCGAAGAGCACCCTCGGAGTAACCGTGCGGGCCGAAACGATCGGGAGGCGGACGCGCTACCGCAACGCAAACGGCGGCGCCCGACGACGCATCCCTCGTGGCTCCCGCGCCGACCTTCGACGCCTGTAGTAGCATTTAAAAAAACAGAAAGATGCAAAAATGCTAACAAATACTCAGACGTTTTGGATAAAATCTCGAAAGCGTTTACAAGAATTCATGATCTCTGTGTTAAGATAAAGCTTTGAATATATATTATTTCTCATTACCTAACCGCGTTCAATACTGTTTTCTGTGCTTGGAATGCGACAAAGTAGGAAAAACATCGTAAATAGGATGCGTATTAAATCAAAACGTGTCTATATCTTGTCTTCTTGCCTTCTGGCAATGAGACTGGTTTTCCTTTAATGGAATGTCAATATTGGGGAAGTCTTTGATTATCTTTTTATCTTTTACTTGTTTCAGTCATTAGACTGCAGCCATGCTGGAGCACCGCCTTAGAGAATCATAGTCGAACGAATTGAACCCGGTAATTAATTTTTATGACTGGTACATATTTTATCGATCTCATTTGAGATTTGCAACAAAAGCCAGCAGGCAATAATTTTACCGCCTCTGGAAGCTAAGATAATTTTTAATACATCAAGAATTTATGTTCTATAGTATCTAATATTACACACACACGCACACACACACACACGCGCGCACGCACACACACACACACACACACACACACACACACACACACATATATATATATATATATATTATATATATATATATATATATATACTCTTTTACTCTTTTACTTGTTTCAGTCATTTGACTGCGGCCATGCTGGAGCACCGCCTTTACCTCTTAGAATGGGCTGAATCCTGGAAGTACTGCTATACCAGGCCAACCCGTGGCAAAGGCGGAACAAGCCCCTAACTCTTCGCCTCGTTCTAAAAATCAGTTTAATATCGATGGTCCCAAATATGGACCGTATCAGATATTAAGCTGATAAGAACAGATACTACACTTTGATCTTAGCCAAAAGGCCGAGAAGCGATATATATATATATATATATATATATATATATAATATATATATATAGCATAACAATGAAATATAATATGATGCAATCCTTCTACTATAGGCACACTGGCTGAAATTTGGTGGGAGGGGGCCAGTCGATGACATCGATCCCAGTGTTCCACTGTTACAATTTTTATTGATCTCCGAAACGATGAAATGCAAAGTCGTCCCCAGCGAAATTTGAACTCAGAACGTTAGCGACAGTCGAAATTACTACTAAGCAGATCGTCCTGCGTGCTAACGATTCTGCCAGCGAGCGGCCTTATTATATAATGGGATAAAATATACACGATGAGCGGGTAGTTATTTATAGTTGCAAAGCATCTATAAATCACTTATAGAAATATGTATACAAATGGAATTAAGCAGAAAGCAGGAAGATAGTCCATAAGAGTTCTTCATTAATAGATAAATTTCAAAAGATTTCATTAGCGAATACCATAGAGAAGAAACTCTCTTCGCTATGACTTTCAATTATGAAATCTCTTGATATCTACCTATTTATGAAAGACAACTCTAGACTATCTTCCTGCTTCATTAGATTTATATACATCTCTGTATATTTTATTTAGAAATGCTCTAATGCCGGAAATAACTGCTTATCTGTCATTTATTTTATGTATATCTTCATTAGCTCGACTGGCTTATTTCCTATTGCCTACTCTTAGCTATTTGGTTTACGTCTTCCATGATTCGACGTCGAATTTTAAGTATTTGACCTGTTCTGAATACTAATCTGTCAGTATGTATTCTCCAAACTTTGACCTGTTCTAGAACTCACTATGATAAAGTCAATGTAATGCATGGCTATGGCTATTTCTAAGATCCTACGATGAGATGAGCGTGAATTTACCGAAATTTTTCACCTCCAGGCGCATATATGAACCAGAAGATAAATACAGAGATAAGAACAAATTCGTAAATATATGCTAAAAGAATAGGCGTTACGTAATCACAAGTACTGGTGTGCGGCTATTTCCTGTATAAGAAAGTGAGCGACCAAAGGCATATGATGTGTCCTAGCTTCATCAGAACCTCAACAAATCTTTCTATTTGTGTCTCTCCACATATATAATGTGTGTGTGTATGTATATATATGTATGTGTATGTGTGTATACAAAAACACACATATATAGATAGGTGTGTGTGCTTGTGTATGTTCACGCGCACGTCTGTATGTGTGTGGGGGGGGGGGGCGCAATGCACATGTGACACGTAGGTGCAAAACATTCTGGATAAAATAATATTCGAATACTAAAAAGAAGAATAAAATAGTAATATTTTGTTGGGGGCTGAAAAAACTCCGCAAGCTGTTACTCAGAGTTTCACGGAACCGATAATCAATCACACAACTGGGAATATTTAGAACAATGGAAACCATTGCATGGTTCAAAACATACATGAATGTCTGACGAGCGCTCACATGAAAATCCGAATAGCAGTTTATAAAGTCCCTTCAACTTCAATATAATACCACACACACACACATGCACACACATATGCACACACACATACACACACACTTATATATACCACCACATACCACCACTCGTTCTTAACCCTTCTCTCTCCCTTTCTTCTGTCGTTCTTGCCCCTAGCTCCAGCTGACCACGTGACCATTTAGTCTCAGTGTATTAATATTAATCGCCTTTCTATACTTTTCCCCTCTTCTTTCTTCACTGCTTCTTCTCTCTCACTCACTCTCTCTCTCTCTCTCTCTCTCTTCTCTCACACTTTCACCACCTCTTACTCACTCCACCTCTCACTCACCCAAACTTACTAATGTATAACGGGCGAACGAACAAGCAGATTATTTTATACACACACACACACACACACACACCACAGAAACACGCATGTATGTATGTATATATGTATGTATATATGTATGTATGTATGCATGTATGTATATATGTAAATATATTGGTTTGAAATTTTGGCACAAGGATATCTATTTCAGTGGGGAGAGGCAAGTCAATTACTCTTCCGAAGTACGCAACTGATATTTCTTAGATCGACTACGAAAGTCGACCTTGGCGGCCGGCGCACACATATGTATATCATGTACGTATGTGTGTGTATACACGCACACCCACACACACACACCCACACACACACACACACACACACACACACTCACACGCACACACATGCTCAGAGACAGGCAAATAGATGGGGGAGGGGCAATGCATAATTCATTACAGCGTTAGCAATAATAATTTCATAGCAGGGTTTAAAATTCCAATACATACATACAAGCATGCGCACGCGTGTGTATGTATATATATATATATATGTGTGTGTGTGTGTGTGTGTGTGTGTGTGTGTGTGTGTGTGTGTATGCAAACATGAATGTACGTATGCTTTCAAACATTTTGCAGTCTCTTCCGTTTGTGTTCGTTCATAGAATCTTTGCTTCATTCGCCAACTTAATCCACATATTCATATATAAATATTTATGAGAGGATGGAACGAAAGAGAAAGATAGAGAGAGACAGACAGACAGACAGAAAGAAAGAAAGAAAGAATATTAGAGAGATTGTGTGGGGTGGGGTGAAAAGGAGCATTACAAGAGAAGATAAACACTCGAGAACAGAACACTGCCTTGAATGATCATAAATAATAAAAAAAAAATAGGACTCAAACAAACCAAGTAATCTAAAACCAAAACAATGGGCGAAGTCTGTATTTACTCAAGCAGGATTAAATTTAGCTTATCCAGCTGCTACATTCGCAGAAGAGAATTCATGGAACAACAAAATTCTGAATCGAAGTGCTAGTAGTCATAATAATAATGATGATAATAATAATAATGATAATAATAATAATAATAATAATTGTAATAATAATAATAATAATAATAATAATAATAATAATAATAATAATAACAATAATAATTATAAAATGCCCTGATGCAGTACTAGACAGTGGCGCCCATGGCTTTTGATCTTAACTGATTGGAAGCGTTATCATGTACATTGTTTTGTCTTGGTGTAAAAGATTGGTTACAGCAAATATTCTGCTCAGTATCACAGATTCGCTTACCAGTTTGTTTGATCATAACCACTTGAGCATGACCTTTAGTGGTTAACAATATGTGTATCTGTGATCACACGGAAATTAATGTGGTTTGATATTTATTGATGCACCGCGGGTACTGGCAAAACTTTTCTTCTTACACTGTCTTATGTGCGCAAAACAACCAACTAGCTATTGTAACAGCGTCATCAGACATTACTGCGACTCAATTGAAGCCAGGTCGCACTGATCACTCTCGATTCAAGCTCTTAATATCGGTACTCTGTAATTCAACATGCAAAGTATCTTCTCTTGATGTCATAGGCTGTTTGCTTCATGATGCCACGCTTGATTGTTTGGGACGAGGCACCCATGTGACATCGTTATCTATTTGAAGCGCTGAATCGAACACTGAAGGATATAATGAACAACGATTTGATCTTCGGCGACAAATTGATAATTTTAGGTGGCGATTTCTGTCAAATTCTTTCAGCGGTTCGAAAAACACAAAGGTCTTCTCTAATTGGAGCATGTTTGAAAAAATCCGTAATTTGGCACGAATGCGAAGTATTTCATCTCACCACTAATATGAGAGTGCAAAACTATCTCAGTAATAATGATACCACCTCTTAAGCTCGACTGGCATATCATTCTCTTTGGTTATTGGTGAAGGAAGAATCTCCAATGTTCAAAGACAATTATATGATGATGTAATAGAGATTCCTCAGCAATTTCAAGTCTGCAGCAAGGAAGATTTGATCAACCATGTCTATGAAGATATAGAGGTTAATTTTAAAAGTGCCCAATGGTTATCATCACGAGCAATATTAACAATAAATAATGAAGAAGTTGGTAATCTAAGTAATCACATAATCCAGAAATTTCCAGGTGAGACGTATACTCTGAGGAGTATTGATTCCGTTTAGAAGATCAACAATCTGCACTCTATCTTCTTGAATTTCTGAATTCTCTTGATATAAGTGGTATGCCACCTCACATTATCAAATTAGAAACGGACGTTCCTGTAATGTTGCTAAGAAACTTAGATCAGAGGAATGAGCACTGCAATGGCGCACGTCATAGTGTCAGATAATATGATCACTACAAGTAAAATAACTGGTGTTGATGCAGGACGCACACATTCGATTCCCCGCATTATTCTGCAACCATCTGATACCGATTTGCCCTTTACTTTGAAAAGACGCCAATTTCCAGTGAGACCTGCTTTCGCGATGTCTATACACAAAAGTCAAGGACAAAGCCTTTCTAAGTGCGGCATCTACATGCCTGCGCCCGTATTAATTCATGGCCAGTTATATGTCGCTCTTTGTAGAGTTGGGGATCCAGTGAATCTTAAAATATTTGCTGATCAAAAACAATTTACCAGATCAAGAACAAGTAGAGGTCATAATGAAAATGTATAAGACTTGCGCATAATGTTATCTACACGGAAATAGTGTAAATAGTGATATGCTGCCTATGTAAAAAGTACAGCTTTGCTTAATATTTTCTGTGTTATTTTATTACTGATTTTGTAAAGTATTTGCAGAAATGAGAATATGTAAATATATTATCAAATTATATTTTGTGTATTTCTCAAACAATAGTTGAATTAAATTGAAATGTTATTCTAAACATAGCATTGTTTTTATCTTATTGACGGGTCATGTACTAGTAATAATAATACCCCAGTGTCATTTTCATGGCATGCACTGCTATCTCAGTCAAAAATAATAATAATCTTATTACTTGAAAGAGCATATTTCAAGGTAGCTTGTGTGGTAGGTAGCTTTCCTACCAATCACATAGTTCCGGGTTCAGTTCCACTGCATGGCACCTTGGGCAAGCATCTTCTATAGTCTCGGGCCGACCAAAGCCTTGTGACTGGATTTAGTAGACGGAAACTGAAAGAAGCATGTCTTATATATATATAAATATGTGTGTGTGTGTGTGTGTGTGTGTGTGTTTCGCGTGCCTGTGTTTGTACTCCACCATCGCTTGACAACCGATGTTGGTATGTTTACATTCCCGGTTCAGCAAAAAGACCCATATAGAATAAGTACTAAGCTTACAAACAATAAGTTCTGGGGTCGATTTGTTCAACTAAAGGTGGTGCTCCAGCATGGCCACAGTTAAATGAATGGAAAAGAATAAAAGAATAAAAGAGTATAATATATATATATATATATATATATATATATATATATATATATATATATATATATATATCGGGATTTCAAGGGTTAGTATGTAATAGTATGTAATTAGGAAGAAATTATGAATCTATTTTTGTGAGCGCTAATTAGTTCCTTTTCGTTAATAATTCGAGATGCCATCGCTGCTCTATACACAGGAGATTATAGTGAGCAATCCTGTAATAAGTTGACGGAGGCAATGTCAAAGTATTTGCATACCTACACCATACACACGTACGTATGCAAGTATATATTCACACACAAACACACACACATACATATATATATATATATATATATATATTATATATATATATATATATATATATATATATATATAATATACATATACACATACGTACAAGCATATATATATATATATATATTATTTGTTTATTTTATTTATTATAATATCCACACATATATATACATGTGTGTGTGTGTGTGTGCGTGTGTGGTGTGGTTGTGTGTGTGTGTGTGTGTGTGTGTGTGTGTGTGTGTGGTGTGTGTGTGTGTGTGTGCGTGTGTGTATGTATTAGTTCGTCCGAAACATTCTGAGCATTTTTGATTTGCAAAAACTGATATAAATAATTGATCTTTCAATAAATTTTATACAATAAAATAATTTCCATTATTATTAATGACATTTGCCCATCTATCAGGCAATTTACATATTCAATCACCATAAAATTTGACTGGTTATGAAGAGAAAAATTTATCTAGATGCATTTTGACTCCATCCGAGTCGTTAAATGTTCTTCTTTGCAATGAGTTCCGTAGCGACAAAAAGAAATGGTAGTCGGACGGCACAATATCAGGAGAATATGGTGAATGGTGTAAGAGATTCCAACCAAATTAATGTAACTTTTTTCGGGTAACCAAAGGAACATGTGGTTGGGCATTGTCCTGTTTGAATACGATTCCATTCCTGTTGGCAATCTCCGACCTCAATCCTTTGATTTTTGGTTCAAATTAGCCAGCTGACGACAGTACAAATCAGAATTAATGGTCTGGTTTTGTGGGAGGAGTTCATAATAAACAATGCATCCCACCAAACACAAAGCTTAGCTTTGACAGGAAAAAAGAAGGCTTTCCTATGCGGATAGGAAAGCCTTTTTTTTCTGCCGGGGCTTATAAGCTCCGTTATTAGGCTATTTTTCCTTAGTCATTGCACGGTGATCGCTATAAGCTTTAAGCTGATATAAAAGATACCATTATGTGTGTGTGTATGTGGCAAGCTGGCAGAAACGTTAGCACGCCGGGCGAAATGCGTAGCTATATTTCGTCTGTCGTTACGTTCTGAGTTCAAATTCCGCCGAGGTCGACTTTGCCTTTCATCCTTTCGGGGTCGATAAATTAAGTACCAGTTACGCAATGGTGTCGATGCAATCGACTTAATCCCTTTGACTGTCCTTGTTTGTCCCCTCTGTGTTTAGCCCCTTGTGGGTAGTAAAGAAATATATGTGTTTGTGTGCGTGTGTGTGTGTGTGTGTGTATGTATATATAGGTATCTATGCATACATACCTATATGCATGCATACGTACGTACATACATCACTTTTTAGCTCCTGTCAGCTTTGTCGTTGACGGTTCTATATATTCAACTTTCTGATATCGTTGTGTGCGTGACGGAATAGTAACCTTCAACATGAAATCAACCCACAAACAAATACAAATACACTTTACCTACACACATAGATAACACACACACACACACACACACACACACACACACACACAGACACACACTAAAAGACACAAACACACACACTGACAGAGAAATGACAAAATGACACCAAAATATAAAAAAAAAAAAGACATTCACAAGAAAACTAAAGACACGCATGAAAACTGAAACGCTAAACGCAAATGTTTGTTCTTGATCTTTGTTGAAAGACGAAAGAACCCCAAAACACAAATAAAATAAAACAAAATATAGAAGAGAATAGAATACGTGCAAACCGCAAAGTTAGCAGCGAGTGAACGTCGAACCTTGACATTTAGAGAATCATGTGCATCTAAGTGCAACAAAACCATGCCATCAGTGCAAAGTACTGTAACACATACTACATATAGGCATATATATATATATTATATATATAATATATAATATATGTAATATATATATATATATATATATATATATATATACATACATATATGTGTGAGTATATATATATCTATATTTTATATATATTATGTATTAATATATATATATATATATGTATGTATATATAATATATATCATTATGTATAAATATATATATATATGTTATATATATATTATATATATATATATATATTATATATATATATATATACGTATACATACATATCTACATACGTACACACACATACACATACATATATAAATATGTGTGTGTGTGTGTGTGTGTGTGCGTGCGCGTATTCTTATTCCATCGAAGAATGAATGGTTCAATGATACAGGGAATGTCTACTCAGCATGTTTTCGACCTCATTAAGTGGAAGGCATGTAACGTCATGTTATAACAGCAAGCAGCCAGCTTGCAAATATGTCAGTTATGAGTGAATTTCTTGCTGTGCGTTG
>NC_043007.1:32987527-32990027 GCF_006345805.1 Octopus sinensis
TGATTGTGCCTCTGGGATTGCAATCCCTCCAGGTCCAGTGTATTTATTGGGTATTGCATTTAGTTTTGCATGCTGATAGTATAAAGCTTGAAACTTTTCAGCATTGAACTGCATGCTATTCTTTTCAGCCCACTTGTATATTTTGTCCAGCTCACATTGCAGGTGCTTAGTGTCTTCAGGGTTCTGTATTGCCTGTGAAACTTTTGTATCATCTGCATAACTTGTGATCGTGGCTCTCTGCGTGGCTCAGGGCATGTCTAAGAGGGCCATTATGAACAGTAGTGGTCCCAGAACAGTGCCTTGCGGAACACCGCTCACTATTTGCGTGTTAATGGAAGTGGCCCCATTAGCTACTACCACCTGACTTCTATCCTTCAGAAAGTCATGAAGCCATTCTCCAACTATGCCAAGATCACGCAGTTTGTGACATATCATTCCATGATCGACTTTATCAAAGGCCTTTGTAAAGTCGAGATATATGACTTCCACATTTGAGTGGTTGAGCAGTCGTTTCAGCACCCAGTCATAGTGTTGTAGGAGCTGAGTTAAGCAGCTTCTTCCTGGTCGGAAACCATGTTGGGTGTCAGGCAGCAAGTCATTTTCTTCAAGGAAGGTGATTAGTTTCCTTCTGACTATTCGTTCCATGACCTTGCTGATGTGTGAGGTTAGAGAGATAGGTCTGTAGTTCTTGGCCTCCGCTCTGCTACCTCCTTTATGAATAGGGCATATTTTACCTTCCTTCAGTTTTCTTGGAAGTTTGCCCGTTGCAAGGAAGCTCTGAAAGAGGAACTGCAGTGGTCTTGCTAGGACTCTCTTACATACTTTTAGAAGGATTGCTGGGAATCCATCAGGGCCAGTAGCTGAGTTTGTTTTTATTTCATCAATAGCCTTTATTACATAGTCTTCCTTTATATTGATGTAATCAATCATCGCTGCCTCTGATTTTATATCTGCAGTGGTAAAGAAGTCAGTTGGGTTGCTGACTTGAAAATGCCCTAGGGGTGGAGTGAAAATACTCTTGAATTGCTCATTTAGTATTTCACTTACCTGTATTGGATTTCCTGTGAGTGTGCCATCCCTTTCAAGGAGTGGCCCTATCCTACAGTGCACCGTAGCTGTTTCTTTGGCATACCTGTAGAAAGCTCTGGGGTTAGATTTTATGTCGTCTATAGCCAGGCTTCTTTGTCTGCTCTTTCTTTTTCATGGGAGAGTTGCAGACATTTTTCAATTTCCAACAGTTTTATTTTCAGGCGGGACTTTTCACTGCTTTCAATTTGTTTGTTTAGGCGATTTGAAATTTTGTACGCCGTCTCATTAGAATTTTCCTCTCTCTGGGGATTTTGCTCTTGTGTACAGTGGCCTTTCTCTCTGGAACACATTTGTAGCATATGGCTTGCATTACAGACATGAATTGTTGAAGTTTCATGTCGATGTCTGGCGAGGATAGACATTCAGGCCAGTTTTGTTTGAGGATCTCTTTCTCAATTTGTTTCCAGTTTGCCTTATGGAAGTTCAGGCTGGAAAGATTCTGAGAGTTTCTTGTAGGCTGCATGTCCATGTTTTCCTTTGGTCAGCTCTACCATGTTGTGATCCGAGAGTAGTGTCGGCGTCACTTTCACATTATGGATGAGATCCATATTATTTGTGAAGCAGAGATCCAGTATGTTAACTGCCCTGGTTGGTTGGAGTATTACTTGTTCCATGTACAGAGTGTTGATGAGGTTCAGGAGGAACCTCGCCTGTCCTCGTTCACATCGTGTCATTCCTGGGAGAGAAAGGCCCACGGGCCATCTGACATTGGGTAGATTGAAGTCTCCCATAAGAAGTACACATATGTGTTGTTCTAATGTGACTAGAACTTCTATTTTTATAACGCAGTCTTCAAACTTGCCTACATGACTTGGGGCATCTGGAGGGCGATATGTAGCACATATAACAACACAAAGTTGCCTTATATGTACAATTAGTGTGTCACACACCGAATTTGAGTATGACAAAAGGACCTGGGTTGTGAGGTCCTCACGGATGTACATAGCAACTCCTCCATGACTCCTTTCTTTTCTGTCGGTCCGTAGTACAACATACTGTGGTATGTGTATTTCCGCATCTGCTATGTCCGGTTTCAGGTGTGTTTCCGTAAGTGCTATGCATAAGAACGGGATTTTTGTCCTATTACTGAGTGTTAGCAGTCCTCTGATGTTCAGTAGGAGCTTATGATTGGAGGTGAGGCGTATACTGTTGCCGGCGGTGTCCACCTTGGGTCTATTTGCCGTGGCGGTCTTGTGTATACTAACGTTTCTTATTTCTTTACTACCCACAAGGGTCTACACACAGAGGGGACAAACAAACGGATTAAATCGATTATATTTACCCCAGTGCGTAACTGGTACTTATTTAATCGACCCCAAAAGATGAAACGCAAAGTCGACCTCGGCGGAATTTGAACTCAGAACGTAACGGCAGGAGAAATACCTATTTCTTTACTACCCACAAGGGGTTA
>NC_043007.1:32995027-33010027 GCF_006345805.1 Octopus sinensis
ACAGAAGCTATACAAAACTAGGAGTAACAGCTTGTGAAGATGTTCAGTTCATTAAAACACAACACTTTACTCTGTCTTCGTTCTTGGTATTCGAGTACTATTTTCCCCATGTTTCGCACATATATGTTCTCATGTATAAGTGTATATCTATCTATCTATCTATCTATCTATATATATATATATATATATATATATATATATATATATATATATATATATACATAAAGAGAGAATTAATGGATATAGATTATTTATTAACATTTAATAGGGTCTACAATTGTTTCAATTCACACTCAATACAAATACAAATATATAGAATATAATAAATTTGCATTTTGAATATTTAGAGTAAAATATCTTCAGGGCCAATGGACATTAATAAAGCTACATGTTGATCAATTAAGAATCTCCAACAGACTAAGTAGGGTATAAATATATGATTAAATATTATAGGCCTAATGAATACAAACTAAATAAAAATTGAGATGATAAAATGGAAAGTAAAGCGACTATAAATGACAATAAACGGATTAAAACTATAGACGAACAAGACATATATATAAATAATAAGAATATATAATAGTAATAATAAGCAATGACTATTTAAACCCTATAACGAAACATCAATTTAGATATGTGAAACAATTATAACAATAGAAAATAAATATTAAGACTAATTATAAATTCACGAAACCTAATATTATATATAGAATTGATAAATACGTAAATAAGAAATCTAGTAAACCTGAGATTAATTTCAGATTAATTTGAACATGAATATCAATGATAATACTTATAATATTCGTATAAATAATAATAAACGATACACCTTTACATAAATTCTGCTCAAACAGATATAGATTATAATTGTCCAGATGAAGCCAATGGCTGATTATCCCCTTTGAAAGATAATCAAAACAACATAATCAAACTATATGTAGATATATTCATAAACATTTCAATAAAGATAATAGTTGTAGTGAAATAATTAATGATAAGTCTATAAGAACCGGTTTCGCTTTGTCAAAACATCTTAAAATTAATTTTAAAAAAACAATCGAAAATTAGTAAAAGTGGTGATAACATATGTTCTTAAGATAGAAGAGAAATAACCCATATGGGTTCCCTTTTTAACCTAGATAATATGAATAATGAAATGAAATTAATGGAAGTAATATAGGTAAAATTCTATGATTAATGATGTAAAAAATACTTGTGATTGTAGGAGTAATGATGAAAATAAATTCAACAATTATTGTAGGCAAAATAATCTAGTATGCAAAAGTATATTTGACACAGAAAATATAAAATACTATTATATCGGATCAACTGAATATGCCGTAAAAAGACGAATTGCTAACCACGGAAACAGTTTTAAAAACAAAGATATGAAAAATACTAGTATAAGCAAATTTATATGGATGTTAAAAGACAATAATAAGAATTATACGCTTAAAGGGGAAATTGAAGTCTTATCAGATCGTATTTTCAAATAATTATAAGCACATGCACATAAAATCATACTTAATGATATTTTTTTGATAATCCTAACGTCAAATATAGAAGATATTTATGTCTATCTAGTATATCTTTTTCTTTAGTTTCTTTAATGTAGACATACATAAACACACACACACACACACACACACACACACACACACACACACACACAACACGCAAATATAATCATAATAATACAAGACTATAGCGGTTGACTTTTATTTTCTAATAATTATACACACACTCATATATGAATAGACTGATTTAATTCGATAGGCTTTTTACTAACATGCAGACACATACACACGCATGCACACACACACACGCACACACACACACACACACTCATAAATTAATATAGACAATGTGCATCTACATTTATAACTCTTTTATTTTATATATTTTACTTTCTTCCTTTTCCTCTTACCTAAATGTATTTTATTTTTATTCTTATTTAATTTATTATAGTATTTTCATAATAATAATAATAATTATTATTATTATTATTATTATTATTATTATTATTATTATTATTATTATTGCTATTATTATTATTATCACCATTTTTGTTGTTGTTATTATTATTATCTGTATATCTATATTTTTGCCTGAATATTTATTATTATTATTATTATTATTATTATTATTATTATTATTATTATTATTATTATTTATTATTATCATTATTATTATTATTTATTTTTACATTTCATTTTTTATTTCATTTTTATTTTTGTGTTTTTATATTTTATACCTTATATTTTATATATCATATTATTATACTAAAATAAAATTATTAACACACTCACAAACACAAACAATTAAGCATATTTTCATCTACTCAGTCTGTTGAAGAATTTCAAATTGATCAAAATGTAGTTTTCTTAATATCCATCGGCCCTGACTATATTTTAGTTTAAATATTTAAAATGCAAACTTATTTTATTCTATATGTTTGTAATTTGTATTGAGCGTGAATTGAAATAATTGTAGGCCTTATTTAAAATGGTAATAAATTAATTTATATCCATTAAATCTCTCCGTTTTCTTATTTAATAGTATTTGATATTCATAATATACCTGTTTTTTTATATTGAAGAGATATTTCTCAACAACATAATATACTAAATCAGTGTAACTTGGACGAAACTATCCCCATAAGAGGTTTATTTATTCCCGTATTGACTGAAAAGAAATATATATGTATGTATGTATGTATGTATTAAATATATATATATATATATATAATATATATATATATTATATATATTATATAATATATTATATATATATATATAGTATATATTATCCATATATATACATATGTGAATGTGTATGTATGTGTATATATAGGTGTGTGAGGGGGGCGCACATTATTCTTTAACAAGAATAGTATAGACAGTAACTTCGAAGTCATCATCGAACACTTTCAGCTGTATACCTATTAATGTGGGAGTAACGGGGTACGTACCAAACCAACTGAAGCAAAGTATGATCTTGTGTTATGGAATTCTTTTCGAGAGAACGCAAATCCTTAATTCATACACTGCAAATCCTCGCGATATTTGAGACTATAAAAATACACAAGACCTTAAGATTTTAATTATGATGAACAAATGAAGATGCTTTCCTTCACAAATCACTTCATCTGTCGTTGCACTACCATCACCTCAACACCTAAGCTATTGCACACCGTTCAACTGTTTAGGCAACGTCGATTTGCCGGAGGAAGTAATATAAATACGGCACATACATTCCTTTATGCAGGTTGTTCAGCTCGAAATTGTAGAACTGTCTTTCTTGGATTAGGGTAGACTGCCATCATCATATCGTATGTACAGGCTTTCTTTCAGTATTCGTCCACCAAATCCTTTCTACAATAGGCACAAAGCCTGAAATTCATGGGGAGAGGGATAGTCGATTACATCGACCCCAGTACCCAAGTGGTACTTAATTAATCGTCCCCGAAAGATGAAACTCAAAGTCGCCTTCGGCGGAATTTGAACTCAGAAACGTAACGGCAGACGAAATACCTATTTCTTTACTACCCACAAGGGGCTAAACACAGAGGGGACAAACAAGGACAGACAAACGGATTAAGTCGATTATATCGACCCCAGTACGTAACTGGTACTTAATTTATCGATCCCGGAAGAATGAAAGGCAAAGTCGACCTTGGCGGAATTTGAACTCAGAACGTAGCGGCAGACGAAATACCGCTGATCATTTCGCCCGGCGTGCTAACGATTCTGCCAGCTTGCCGAATACCAAATATTTCGTGTATATTTGTAAATCTGATGGTAAAAGGTATTTGCCCAAAATGTGAATATCATCGAAGCTAGAAACAAAATGTTACGATGCGAACGTCTTAACTATACAGTCATAAGTATGACAGAAACAGAAGCTACCTTTCTTCTTGGTTTGTTGTGAGAAAAAATACATTTACAGTGGAACATTTTGCTTGACTGTTGTTTCTTGTTTTTCTTCTATTCTGTTAACAACAAGCAGTGAAATGTAGTCTGTCCGTGTGACGTTGTTATATATATATTTTTCCATTTATCCCCCAGTATTTACACGCTCAGTAACTGATCTTATAATGGAAAATGAAGCTCTGTCCTTATTGATAAGAATCTACCAATAAATAAGTTAAAACTATACTGTCCATGTCGTGGCTTATCTTTTACTTCAATGTATTTCATTTATAGAAGGCATCTTTTATCAATGCTATATCATATCTATTTTTCTCTGAAATCACTTGAAAGCTCTCTTTCCCCCCGGTTTTCCTAACTACATTTACGTTTTTATATGCATCGAGTTAATAGAATAAACATGTATATCATATTGAATATGAAAATACAAAATCTCTTAACCTGCTTTTCATGAAAATTTTAGGCTATCTCATATTCAATTCCGCGTTATTTTTTTTTGTCCTTGTTTTATTTTTTCTTAAACCAGAATTCCAATAGACACGAAAAATCGTTTATGATGCTGGCATGACTGCGTGGTTAAGAAATTTACATCACAACCATATGCGCCTCCGTTCGATCCTCGCAGCGCGCCACATTCAGCAAGTGTTTACTGCCTTAACCTCAAATAAGCCGGTACCATATATGTGGAATATTACAGAAACTGAACTGAATCAAGGCGGCGAGCTGACAGAAACGTTAGCACGCCGGGCGAAATGCGTAGCCGCATTTCGTCTATCGTTATGTTCTGAGTTCAAATTCCGCCGAGTTCGACTTTGCCTTTCATCCTATCGGGTCGATAAATTAAGTACCAGTTACGCACTGGGGTCTATATAGTCGACTTAATCTGTTTGACTGTCCTTGTTTGTCCTCTCTGTGTTTAGCCCATTGTGGGTAGTAAAGAAAGAGGTATTTCGTCTGCCACTACGTTCTGAGTTCAAATTCCGCCGAGGTCGACTTTGACTTTCATCCATTCGGGGTCGATAAATTAAGTACCAATAACGCACTGGAGTCGATATAATCGACTTAATCCGTTTGTCTGTCCTTGTTCGTCCCCTCAATGTTTATCCCCTTGTGGGCAATAAAGAAATAAGAAACTGAACGGAATCTCTAAATCCATATAAAGGTATGAATATCTGAGAATAGTCTACTGCGTGAATTTGAACAACGAGCACTGGGTCAATGTGAAATAAAGTGTCTTGCCCAAGGACACATCATGCTGCCAGGAAAAGAGCACACGACCTTACGATCGTGGATCGAATACTCTTAACCAGGTTCCCTTCGTGGCAGCGAAGAATAATTTTAAAGTGGTGACAGCAGCAGATGCTGCAGACAATATTCTAAGAATTTAACCTAAAACCCACAATGCATGCGCATCTGAAAGTTATTAATTTACTAAGCATTACGTTAAATATAAACAGACAAATTCTACTCCTATAGAAAGCAATATATTAACTCGCAAATATGCGCTTGTGCGTGTGCGTGTATGTGTGTATGTGTGTATAGCAAACACACACACACACACACACACATATATATATATATATATATATTTTTTTTTTTTCTTGTTTCAGCTCAGAGCTGCGGCCATGCCGATTATATATATATAATTAAAATATAACTCGGCGAAGAGAAATAGCCGAATGTAGCCAATTTGAAAAAGGAAGAGAAATAAAGGTATATAAAATAACATACAAAATGAATTTTGATTTATTTGGAATTCCAAACAAAGTAAAGCAAACGCCTATTGGCTATTGCGACCATCTCCGAATGAACAGGGAAGATAACCGAGGGTAAAACAATTCCCAAGAACTGATATGTTAGGCAGGAAAAATCATGCTGTCTGAAAATAAGATAACAGCTCTCTTTTACTTGTTTCAGTCATTTGACTGTGGCCATGCTGGAGCACCGCCTTTAGTCGAGCAAATTGATCCCAGAACTTATTCTTTGTAAGCCTAGTACTTATTCTATCGGTCTCTTTTGCCGAACCAGCATCGGTTGTCAAGCGATGTTGGGGGGACAAACACAGACAAACAAACATATACACACATACATATATATACATATATACGACGGGCTTCTTTTCAGTATCCGTCTACCAAATCCATTCACAAGGCTCTGGTCGGCCCGAGACCATAGTAGAAGACACTTGCCCAAGGTGCCACGCAGTGGGACTGAACCTGGAACCATGAGGTTGGTAAGCAAGCTACTTACCACACAGCCACTCTTGTTGGAGATTTGTCCCAAGCTGAACAATAAAGCTGCTTCATATTGGGAAAGGAAACCCTTTTACGGAAACATTTCTACTTTTGCAACATGCATGTAAGAAGGGATGGAGGGTAGCTCAAACTGTATACAAGGTTTAAAATCGGGAAGAGCTTATACTGAAATCGATTGCAAATCCGGACTAACTTCTGCGACAGCTGACTGAGATTAAATCATTTTTGTGCTTATTAAACACCAACCGCCTCCTCGTTAACATTCAGTCTCTCTAAGAACATGAACTGTTCTAACGAAGGCAGATATTTGGTGCATTCGGATGTCTGTCTTGATGCTCAACTGTTCCTTGTAGTGGGATAGACATTGCTCCAATGATAACTTATTCTTTTGCTCCTTTACTCTTTTACTGGTTTCAGTCATTTGGCTGCGGCCATGCTGGAGCACCGCCTTTAGTCGAGCAAATCGACCCCAAGACTTATTCTTTGTAAGCCTAGTACTTTTCTATCGGTCTCTTTTGCCGAACCGCTAAGTTACCGGAAAGTAAACACACCAGCATCGGTTGTCCAGCGATGTTAGGGGGACAAACACAGACACACAAACATACACAGACACACACACACACACATACACACACACATAAACACACACACACACACACACACACATATATATATATATAATATATATATATATATATATATATATATATATATATATATATATATATATATATATATATATATATATATATATATATATTATATATATATATATATACATATACGACGGGTTTCTTTCAGTTTCCGTCTACAAAATCCACTCACAAGGCTTTGGTCGACCCGAGGCTATAGTAGAAGACACTTTCCCAAGGGACTGAACCCTGAACCATGTGGTTGGTAAGCAAGCTACTTTATTTCATAAATTTGTCATACAGACAGTACAAAGAGCTTTGCGGGCTAGACAAATACATTAATGAATGAAAATGAAATATAATGAATAAATGAGAGACGAAACCCAACACCCGCCGATTGGATTTTTCTCGAAAACATATTTTCTTTTTTTTTTTTAAATCAATATGAGGTTGCGAACATCTTACAAGGAGAAGGCACTAAAACCTCTTACTTAACGTGTTTTCTTCCTTTGTTCTTTCTTAATGCACAAAATTGTGGTTATAAACCACTACAAAATAATTCAATAAGATGAGGCTTCAAACCCTGTAACGAGGGTCTTTCACCTCCTACCCTTCGATATATCCATCGATATATTCATCATTATCTTCAATACCGCTTGAGTTCCTGTATCCCGCCATTTCCCATGCCTCACTCATGTAGGACATGTAAGTCGTGTAAGGGCCACCCGGCCATATGCAACACTCCTCCCCAAATCCTTTAAGCCTTTCCCACAAGGGAAACCTTATAACCTCCACAGCTATCTGCGCAGGCCATTCGGGATCCCGTGTGAAGGGCATATGTACTGTTTCTTTATGTTCTTCTACTATTTTTCCACCTCCCCGCCCTTGTAGAAAAAGATAATTAATTGATCATCTTTAAGGGTGGGGGTAGTTTCTTCCACCGTGGGTAGCACAACTTCGGGACACGCAGTCGGCACATCATCTCCCCACTGAGATGACGCGTTCTTCTTCCTTCTTTTTCTTCTTTTCTTCCTGGTTTCGAGACAGTGGAGCTCTTCCGCTTTGTCCGGAGACTCTCCCCCGCCTTAGGTTCCTTCGGCGGGCAACTATTGTTGCCCGCCTTCTTCCTTTTTAATCCTTTTTGAGTTGAGGAGGCTAAAGCCTCCTCGACCACATCCACCTCTCCCTTTGACCTGGTAGGGGAGGTGGCATCTAGTGACTGTTCCAGGACCTTACCATGGTCCTTGGGGCAGTTCCTTTTAATGTGGCCCGGCTGCAGGCACGAGTGACACTTTGGGGGACGTCCCTCAAGTATCACCGGATACCTGCAGCCAGCCATTTTCAAGAAGTCTTGAAAAACCAGTTCTGTTGCGGCCGATGGGGTCCACAAGGTCAAAATCGCTTTTGACCCTTCCCAATCGACCGCCGGCAATATTCTTACATTTAAGAGCCTGGTCCCCAGTCCCCTACGGATGGTATCTTCAATCCAATCCGCTTCGGTGCCCGGGGGGAGCCCACATACCCAGGCTCGTATTAATTTTCTTCCACAATATGACGGGAGAAACAGAATGTCCTTGCTTTTTAAAGGCTGACTCGCAAACTGGCGAACCTTTTCCCCGTTGTCAAACAGCAACCATACGGTTGCATGTTTGACACCACGGGATATATATTTTTCAGAGGACAAATGTTCTTTAAGTTCATTTTTTATGACTTGTTTTGGGAAGACGGTGATGGAATTAAGAACTTTAGAATACGTTCTAAGTACCACCGTCTTCTCCTCCATATCTTTTAACCATTGCTTAGGCGGGTTAATTTCCCACTCTAAGACAGAGTTTTTTTTTTTAAGTTCCTTCTCTGCCATGTCAAAAAACAGTTCAAAAGTAGTTCAAAAGACAGTCTGCCAAAAAATAAACCGAATAAAAATAAAACAAAATAAAAGAGGAGGGGAGGAAACTAAAATTAAAGTAATGAAAAGAATGAACCAAAATTTAGAAAGAAAGAAAAAATAGAAGAAGGGAAAAGTAAAAGAAAAACCTCACAAATATCACAGACAGGGAATCCTTTGTATAATACTCCAAAAAGGTAATCCAAAAGGTAATCCAAATGGCTTATTCTTATTTTTCTGGCGAGATACGCCCACTAGAATTCACAAGAAGAATTTTCAAAAAAATTCTCAATTCACCGTTACGGTGATGAGAACGCAGTATTTTGCTCACTATAGCGAGCCATAATTGACAGTATTTCTTTTTGTTCTTTTTTTTCTATTCGCGGAGCCGAAACTCACATCTGCTCACTGTAACAGTCAAGACCAACTAGTGTTGCATTCTGGGTAAGCAAGCTACTTACCACACACCACTCCTACGCCTATATATTTTCGTTATATATCTTTTAAACCAGATATATCTTTTAAACCAGATGAAGCAGCAATATTTTGTGGGGGTAAAAAACTCAATTTGTGCTGTTTCATACTGTTTCATACTAGTAGAAGACACTTGCCCAAGCTGCCACGAAGTAGGACTGAATCCGAAACCATGTGGTTCATAAGTAAGCTACTTACCACACAGCCACTCCTACGCCTTACATTATTACTACTTTTACTGCTAGGCATTCCCTCATTCTTGAAATTTCTTCTTAACATCAGTATATGTCGAGATCATTTTTATTTCTCTATTTTCAATATTTTTGTCTGAAGGAATCGCAATGTCGTTTGTATAAAGCATTCTCTTTTGTATGTCACATATAAAGATATCTGGTCTGTGGTGTTCAATTATTTTGTCTGTCTCGATGCCAAAATCCCACAGAAGTTTTGGTTTACTTTATTCCTTTGATACTTTTCTGGTACACGAATGTACCACTTGCGAGAAACATTGTATATATATTTATTATAAATCAACTAATAAGCTTGCTACAAACCTCATTATGATACCGCTTCTATACTTTCTGCGAGAACATTTGCAGCCTGCTACAGTATATTTGATATTATCCACTTGTTGCTTACATAAGCATTACTTGTTCTTTGAAGTCGTGGAATAAGTTCTCTAATTCGCTGAAGAAATATTTAAGGCTTGATCGTGACTAACCCCAACAGAATTTTAATTTCTCTCTTTACATCTCGACTTCAAAGCCATTTCTATGTTAAATCGTGATATTTCACATTCATGCTGCTTCTGTGGAACTTCTCGTGTAACTGCATTTCTTCTAGTCGTTCCCCTCTTTCACAAATAAGCCTACTTTGGCATGCTCTCTTCTTTCCAAAGTTCCTCATACGTAAGTCTTATTATTACTGTAGCATGTCTCAGTAGTTTTTCACTGTTTGCAATATAGTAGTTTGCTGACCTCTGTTCTTCATTCACGCTTGTAAGAATGTTAATATATTTCTTTACTGCCCACAAGGGGCTAAACATAGGGGGGACAAACAATGACAGACAAACGGATTAAGTCGATTACATCGGCCCCAGTGCGTAACTGGTACTTATTTAATCGTCCCCGGAAGGATGAAAGGCAAAGTCGACCTCGGCGGAATTTGAACTCAGAACGTAACGGCAGACGAAATACGACTACGCATTTCGCCCGGCGTGCTAACGTTTTTGCCAGCTCGCCGCCTTTGGTAAGAATGTTAATATGTTCTTTCTCCCCAATCTTCCGTTTCATGTGTAAACAACTGACATTTGCCTTTGGTGAGGTGCTCCCACTGGATTGTATTCATTGGTACCGAGGTCTAAAGTCCGATCTTCCAATAAATTTGTTCGATTAAAATTTGCTCCCTCCTTTCACTTACCAGTAAACAAAAGTGATATATTTTGATATACGTAATTCCATTCCAGTATTACTGCAACACAACTTTGCTGTATCAGAAATTGTGAGAATGAGTGATGACGTTCTTAGGGAGATACTCAGCATCCACAAAACAAACTATTCCATTTGTTCTGGAGGACCTTCAGGCTGGAAAATGTTATAGGTAACTTTCCAGAAGTCCTTGAACTAGTTGTGCTATTATGTAGTATGGTATTATCCATATAATTCAAAATGGGATGATTATAATAAAAATAAGCAACAAGTGTTTCCAGAGGTAATGCAGTACGATCGTTTCATGCGACTCTAATTAATTGAACAATGAAAACATTACATCAATTTAAAATGTAGAGCAATCTTCAGCTGCATAAAAATATAGAATTTAGATAAATTCGAAGGACTCATTTGTATAGTTTTCTTTTTATCCAAAACCACGAAGTGGATAAGTAGAACATGTTTTATCAACATCACAGTTAAATTCTTTAGGAGGAAAATGTTATAGGTAACTTCCCAGAAGTCCTTGAACTAGTTGTGCTATTGTGGCCTCTAGAGACTCAAGATAAATTTACGGAAGTGCAGTTAGACGGGCCTATTCGAGGTGTATGCATAACAGCTTAACCGCTTTGCCCTCATTCGTGCAGTAGAAGTATTACTATTTTGTGGAATTATGTCAAACAGCGTCATGTGTGAGACGAGTCCTAATACTAGCCGAGGCCTTCGGGATGCTTTCTTCACCATCGTTTTTTTATCGGGTAAGGTAGGCAGTTCTTTTCTTTGTGGTGGCTATAGCAAAGACGGCTCTATAGTGGACGGAATCTTTTTCTTTGTGGTAGAGCCTTCATCGACATTTTCAAATTTCACTTAAAAAAAGAAAGTGAAGGGGAGAAGAAGGTTCTTCTTTAGGGGTCGATAAACTAAGTACCAGTCAAGCATTGGAGACGATGTAATCGACTTCCCCATCCCCGAAATTGCTGGCCTCGTGCTAAAATTTAAAATCATTATTTCCATACCATCTATACATCATGGCATACGCATTACTTCATTCTTTCTATATCATGCATACATTTTGTTTACTCGTACTTCGTGTATTTTTCTTCGTTTTTGTTTTCTTATTTGATTTTTTTTCTATGTAAATTCCATCACTATATACAGATTTTTGTGATTGTGTCCCTCATCCGCCGCTCTGGCGGCAAATATATATAATCATCATCATCTTCATCACCATTCTTCTTCTTCTTCTTCTTCTTCTTCTTCTTCTTCTTCTTCTTCTTCTTCTTCTTCTTCTTCTTCTTCTTCTTCTTCTTCTTCTTCTTCTTCTTCTTCTTCATGATGGTGGTATAGCTGCTGTTGTTATTACCTCGTGAAGATGTGTTATCTTAAGCTCTGCGGGAGATGACTTTATCGAGTAGGATTTCAGTAGTAAAGGTTATCATTTTATGTGGAACTACTTGCATAAGCAAAATATCTATTTAATTGTTTACACAATTTTTCCTTCGTAGCGGGGAAAAAAAAAAGACGTTATTTTGAAAAGAAAATATTTTCTTCATTTGTAAATTGACAAAATGGCGTCTTGAAGCAGGAACACTCCAAAAATCTCAAACTTTAATAAACACGCTTCTACAAATAGTAAACAAGAAAAAAAGGACACAAGAAAATAAACAGGAATTCTTTGCAGCAGAATACATTCAATTGGAAACGGAAAAAATAATGACTTTTCTATAGATAATCACATTGGAAATAGTTTCAGCTACTCGTTTACCAATAGCAACAACAGCAACAGCAATAACAACAGCAACAGAAACAACAAAAACATTAGTATACCAACCCAAGTATAATACTTACATGCAAGAATCCGTAATGAGTAAAAGTTTTGTAAATGAAGCAGTTTTGCTGCAATTGCTTGCAACAAAGAGATTTGTACATGGACAAAGTTGAGTGTAGGAAAACAAATTAATGGAAGCAGTGCGTTACAAAAGACTACTCGTCGTTGCTCGAGGAATTTGTCCAAGAGCGTCTCTGCCTCCTTCCTTCCTTCCAGAAGTGCGGGTAGTGTTATGTGCACCGGCAAAAAACAAGCTGACTGAAGGAAGTCATGTTTAATGCACGGACCAGTGTGCTGTCAACCAGCCAGGTCATGGCTTACAGTTGTCTGTTACGTCGTGAGAAACGAAGGAGAGGTAATGTGATAAACACCCGAATATAACCTAGAAGTGAAGCACAAGGGTAAGGTCAAAGGCGATGACAATGATATAGAAACTCTCCTTGTTCTCACCTTTGTAGTGCAGTATGAGTAGGTGGAAAAAAGCAGGAAATGAAAAACAGTGATATGTGATCAATGATGAAGTGCGAAGAAACGGATCTGAGGAATGGATAAGAGAAACGTTAGAACAGTATTATGAGAACGCATCCGCCTTTGTTACGTTTCTAATTGGAGAGTTTTTGAACAAAGCACTAGAGGAATCTTATCCCCAGCGCCTTAGTTGTAGCTTCTGGGAATGCTTTCTTATCTCCACTGTTGTAACACACTCTAAAAGATCACGGACAGATGAGATAGACAAGATCGAAAAAAAAAAAAACCATGCTTACAAGAAAGAGACATTGCCTTTGGAATCGCGTTCTACAAGCAAAATGTCGTTCTTAAACTGGGGAAAAATCTTTTTCGAGCGATATATCAATAACGGACAACTGTTTCGAATCAGCTGAGCCTGAGTAAATTATAAGTAAAATAATGAATGACTAAGTTTTAAAAAAGCTGTTTTCTTTAACTGAAACCGCGTATGCAACGACTATAAAAGTTTGATTAAAGTGTAAGTAAAACATTCTATTTCATTCAAAAAATTGTGCTGATTTTCTGGCTGGACTACGATTTTTTTATTATTTACTTTTACACTACGTCTCTGAGTTTTATCTGTTGACGTTACCAAGTGTCTTAAACTTGGCTTTGTATAAGATACTGGAGCATGCTCAAGCCAGGAGCCTTCATCTAAAATTGAGCATTCTGATGTCCTCTCATCCCTAATCCTTGTGATATTTCTTCCGGTTTTACTTTCTGCGTTCAAATCCTATTGAGTTCGACTTAGTATTTCTTTTTAATTTTCGGGTGATAAAATATTTTCTACTCTAGGCACAAGGCCAGAAATTTTGGGAGAGGGGTCAGTCAATTAGATCGACCCCAGTATGCAACTGGTGTTTAATTCATCGACCCCGAAAGGATGAGAGGCAAAGTCGACCTCGGCGGAATTTGAACTCAGAACGTAAAGACAGACGAAATATCGCTAAACATGTTTGCCAGCTCGTCGCCTTGGGTGATAAAATAAATACTAGAGGAGCAATGGGATTGATGTAATACATTAGCTGTCGCCTAACAAAATTTCAGGGTTTTATCTACAGCAGATGGATTACTGATAGTATAAGGAGGCGCAATAGCCCAGTGGTTAGGGCAGCGTACTCGCGGTCGTAGGATCGCGGTTTCGATTCCCAGACCGGGCGTTGTGAGTGTTTATTGAGCGAAAACATCTAAAGCTCCATGAGGCTCCGGCAAGGGATGGTGGTGATCCCTGCTGTACTCTTTCACCACAACTTTCTCTCACTCTTACTTCCTGTTTCTGTTGTACCTGTATTTCAAAGGGCCGGCCTTGTCACTCTCTGTGTCACGCTGAATATCCCCGAGAACTACGTTAAGGGTACACGTGTCTGTGGAATGCTCAGCCACTTACACGTTAATTTCACGAGCAGGCTGTTCCGTTGATCGGTCAACCGGAACCCTCGTCGTCGTAACCGACGGAGTGCTTCCATCCATACTGATAGTATTAAGGTAACGAGCTGGCAGAGTTGTTAGCATGCTGACTGTTCAGAGCAGCGAAGAACACATCCAGTCGCTGTTCTCGTTATAATTATTCGAAAGGATGAAAGGCAAAGTCGGTCTCGGCGGAATTTGAACTCAGAATGTAAGTTCAAATTCCGCCGAGGCCGACTTTGCCTTTCATCCTTTTGGGCCCGATAAATTAAGTACCAGTTGCATACTGGAGTCGATCTAATCGACTGCCCTCGCCCCAACAAAAAAATATTCCGGGTCTTGTGCCTCGCGTAGAAAGGATTATTATTATTATTATTATTATTATTATTATTATTATTACTATTATTATTATTATTATTATTATTATTATTATTATTATTATTATTATTACTACTACTACTACTACTACTACTACTACTACTAATAATAATAATAATAATATAATAATAATAATAATGATAATAATAATAATAATGATAATGATAATAATAATAATAATAATAATAATAATGATAATAATAATGATAATAATAATAATAATGATAATAATGATAATAATAATAATAATAATAATGATAATAATAATGATAATAATA
>NC_043007.1:33027527-33037527 GCF_006345805.1 Octopus sinensis
ATATATATATATAATATAATTATATATGTATGTATATATAGGATGCAAAATAGCACCAGCGATTGCTAAAATAAGATTCAAAAAATTAACTCTGAGACCACAAAGAGACACAAAACTCAATTACATTTACGGGGAGTGGACACAGCAAACCTTTATTTATTAATTCCTTTTGGGTTTTTAATTTCTATCGAGCCAATTATACTATAATGTGTTTAATATATCTTAATATATTGATAAATCATTGTAGTATCTTCTTGTCTTGATATATATATATATTGGGTTGGCAACTAAGTTTCCGCCGTTTTTTTAAATTTTGGAATGTATTGCATTATTAAATTTTGGAATCTATTTTTCGAGAATTCTATTTTAGATTCATTTTGGAATCTATTTTGTGTGGGGTTTTTTCTAGTTAATTTTAGTTAATTTTAATTATTTTCACGTCATTAAAATGGAATGTCAAGTTCAGAAAAACGAGCATTTTCGACACCTACTTCTTTTTGCTTTTAATCAAGGTTCTAAGGCTGCAAAAGCTGCTCGCGACATTGTGCTGTGTATGGAGAGGGAGCCATAGCTGAAAGAACCACTCGTGTTTGGTATGCCAAGTTCAAAAATGGAAACTTTTACCTCAAAGACGCACCTCGTTCTGGTCGCCCAGTTGAGTTCGATGAAGAGCGATTAAACCAACTTTTGCACGAAAATTCTCATCAAACGACAATGGAACTGGCAGAGAATGCTCCAACACTGCTATAGAGAAGCATCTTCACTCGATGGGAAAGGTTCAGAAGTATGGGGCAAGTGACAACAACAAAAATAAACGAGCCACAATCTCCGTTGGTTTGCTTGCTCGCCACCGCTCAACTCATGGACACAAGCAACGATTTAATTACCGAATCGTTACTAGCGACGAAAAATGGTGCCTGTACATCAATATGAAGCAGCATAAGGAATGGCTTAGCCCCGGTAAACAAGAGACACAGCGCGTGAAACAAGACCATCATCCGCGTAAAACGACGTTGTGCGTATGGTGGGACTGGGAAGGAATTATCCATTACGAATTGTTTGAACGGAACTGAACGATCAACGCGGAATTCTATGTTCAACAGATGGAACAACTCAACACAGCTACCCAAGAGAAAAGACCTAATGGAAGCATGGAGTTGTTCTGCTGCACGACAACACCCCTCTCATATCGCCAATATGACCAAGGAAGCCATTCAAACGCATGGCTGGAAAGTGCTGCCACACCCGCCGTACTCTCTTGATTTGGCACCAACAGATTTCCACCTCTTTTGATCTCTTTCAAATGCTATGCGCGGAGTTTCGTTCAATATTGATGCAGAATTGAGAGCTTGGTTGGAAAGAATTTGTAAACAAGGGTGAATACACTATTGAATAATTAGTTGTTATTTTTTATTAAACCTTTTAAAAATGTTAATTTTAAAAAACGGTGGGAACTTAGTTGCCAACCTAATATATATATGATTATGTGTCTTTTGTATTTTAACTTATACTTTGTTTCAGACATTACACTGTGGCCATGCTGGGGCACCGCCTTGAAGAATTTTTAATCAAATGCATCGACCCCACTACCTGTGTTTTTAAGCCTCATACTTATTCTACCAGTCTCACTAAGTTAGGTGACATAAACACACCAGCAGCGGTTGTCAAGCTGTCGTGGGGAACAAAGACAGAAACAAACACACGCACACACACAACAGGCTTCTTTCAGTTTCCGTCTACCAAATTTACCTAAAAGTTTTCATGGAGCTCAGACTATACTAGAAGACACTTGCCCAGAATCCAGAAGCATGTGCTGGAGAAGGAAGCTTGTTACCACACAGCCACGCCTGATATTATATATGTATATATATATATATATGTGTGTGTGTGTGTGTGTGTGTGTGTGTGTGTGTGTGTGTGTGTGTGTGTGTATAGATATCTTTCTTTTATTTCCCTCCGGCCAACTTTACTCCGAGGAAGGACTCTTAACGCTGGATATTCCACTCACCACAATTTGACTTCACTATGTCTTTCTTTTCTTTCGATTTTTCTAAATAATACCGATCTTGACGACGCATATCTGCACCATTCGCTTTTTAGATTTGGTTTTCTCATATTTACATTTACCATTTGAATCTTCCACGAAAAAATGAATGCCATTGAATCACATCACCATCTTACTTCCACTCAGTATGTAAGGCCTCCTTTTTTACTCTTCTGGTCAAAACGTTACCATCATATTTTTGCTGACTGTCCTTTGATAAAGTTTTTTTCTAGCAGCTGTACTTGCGTTATCATTTTCCAGTTTTCTATTGATTTGGTTTGATTTCCATATGCTGCTTCAATCTCTCGGCACAGTTCTGTTTTTGTACTACACTGTCTAATTATATCAGTCTTTATTCCCTTATCTTTCCATACCACATTGGCTGGTTACATTAACAATGCGATGAGTTGGCAGAGTTTTTAAAACTTCAGATAGAATGCGTCGCAGTATTCATTCAAATCGTACTGTGGTAAGCAATACACTACAAACTTCTAAGATCGATAATTAAAATAATATATTAATCCAGTATAGGAGCCGATTGTCTTTCCTTTCCCTCTAGAAAACCTCGACTATATTCAGACATAGAGGGGAATGGATTTAAATAACCTAAACATGCTGTATGTCACATCGATGCCCCTAAGACTCAATCACGACTTTTAGGCGCTCAAAAAAAGGAAGATTACTCAAATAATTATGTAACGCATATTTTCAGAAGGTTAATTAGGAATTACTTATAGTTAGATTTCTTGTATCAATCCTTATATTTTGAATATTTTATCAAGCTATCTCTTCTAATGTATTGCAAATTATATTTTTTTCTTGTTGTTCTTGTCGTTAATGCCGCTTTCAATGTTTTGATGTCGTTAATTTTATGGTCGCCATAGTCGTTTTTGTTGTTGTTGTTGTTGTTGTTGTTTTTGTTCTATGCATAGATATCTCTTAATTTTAATTCATCATCGTCATGTTGTGTGTTTATTTTTTTACATATACAAAACAAGAAATGAATTCATCGTTGCAAGCCAAACGAATTAATCAATAGTCAATTAATACAGTAGTTGCTAGCCAACTGATACACAAGTATATATATATATATATATATAATATATATATATATATATATATATATGTATGTATGTATTGTATGGTGTCTATGTTTCCGCAATGCAGAAAAGTATTTTTCAACCAAACATCAAAATGCTACACAATGTGAGCGGTCAATTCTGCTAGAAATAGCAACCAAATATCCTACTCTCAAATATTACAACCTATTACCTTAAAAAAACACATTGTGGATTCTGTGTGTGTGTGTGTGTGTCTGTGTCTGTGTGTGTGTGTGTGTGTGTGTGCTTGAGTTTGTGTATGTGTGTGTGTTTGTGTGTGTGTGTGTGTGGTGTGTGTGTGTGTGTGTGTGCGTGTGTGTGTGTGTGTAGTTAAGTAGGTCCCTGGGGCAGTTCTTTTTAATGTGGCCTGGCTGCAGGCACGAGTAACACTCGGGGACACGTCCCTCAAGTATCACCGGATACCTGCAGCCAGCCATTAAAAAAAAAAAATCTGGAAAAACCAGATCTGTTGCGGCCGATGGGGTACACAGGGTCAAAATCGCTTTTGACACTTCCCAATCGACCGCTAGCAATACTCTTACATTTAAGAGCCTGGTCCCCAGTCCCCGTCGGGAGGTATCTTCAACTCAACCCGCCTCGGTGCCTGGGTGTAACCCACATACCCAGGCTCTTATTAATTTCCTCCCGTAGTACTACGGGAGGAACAGAATTTCGCTGCCCTCCAAGGGTTGCCTCGCGAAATTGCGAGCCTACTCCGGCGTGTCAAACAGCAACGATATGGTTACATGTTTGACACCGCGGGATATGTATTTCACAGAGGACAAATAGTCATTCAGTTCATTTTCTATAACTGGTTTTGTGAAGACGGTGAGGGTATCAAGAACTTTAGAATAAGTTCTAACCACCACCGTCTTCTCCTCTATATCTTTTAACCGCTGCTTCGGTGGGACAATCTCCCACACTACAATTTTATACGTATTTTTTTGCCATGTCCAAAGCAATAGTTCACAAAAAAGGAGAGAGAGAATTCACAAGAAAACAAAAGGGAAGAAAAAAGAAATAAAAAGCAAACAATTCAATAAAATAGTCACAATAGGAGAAGAAAACAATAGCTCAAAAAATACAGCAAAAAAATAAATCTTCTGGGCATTCATGTACTCCAAGCCAATATGGTACTCCAATTAGAACCTGGACTGCTCCACTTGAGTACAGCTTTCCAACGTGGTTGTAAAATATACACTATTTACAAACAGCGAACGACTTTCGGTGGCAGGATAGTCACCAAACTATATTTCTCACAATGAAAAGAAAATTTCACTTCATGTGATCACTTGAAATACAGTTTTCCAATACTGGTAAATGTTGTTGTTATAAAAGCATACACTGTTAAAATGTATTTGAAGGATACGCCCATCAGACAATGAGAAAAAAATTTTCATTTACTATGGATCATGTTGCTGAGCCACTAGTAGACCAACATCCTGAATTCAGTGAGGATTTCCTGTTTGTAAAACATATAAGCACAGACAAAGACCCTCACTGGGTCCAAGAGAAAGGTTTTACCTTGCAGCAGCTTCTTTTGACAGGCTAAACACAGCCAACTATCTTCTTCAGTGCACAACACAATGACGCATGCGCACACTGACACCAAAGACTCATGGGAAGTATGCAGGCTACTTGGTAAGCAAGCTACTTACCACACATCCACTCCTGCGCCCATATAGCTTGGTTTTATATATATATATATATATATATATATATATATACATGTAATACATACATACATATATATACATACACATATATATATATATACATATATATACATATATATATATATGCACACAAACATATATATATATATATATACATACTCACACATTATATACACACGCATATACATATGCATACATACAAACATACATATACATACACATATGTATGTGTGAGTGAGTATAAAATACGCACATTGTACAACGAACGAGTAATAATATCTTAGAAGAAACCTACCTTTCGATGTTTACGCGATTGCCACAACGGCGAAATTTTTCTTAATTCATACTCTGTCACCTGACAGGAAATGCAGATTTACATCATTTATAGAAATACAAAACAAACTTATTTTTTGAAAACAACAACAGAAACAGACTAGTTGATCACGGCCAGAAGGTCTGTCATATTTCTTCTCCATCAGAGATGACCTTCACTACCTACAGTACACCACCTTTATCATCATAATCATCACCAGCACCATCAACTATACCACCACTACTATCTTCATCAGCATCATCACCAGCGTCATCAGCATTTCCATCATCATCATCATCATCATCATCATCATCATCATCGTCATCATCATCGTCATCATCATCATCATCGTCATCATCATCATTATCATCATCGTCATCATCATCATCATCATCATCAGCATCATCACCAGCGTCATCAGCATTTCCATCATCATCATCATCATCATCATCATCATCATCGTCATCATCATCATCATCGTCATCATCATCATCATCATCATCATCATCATCATCATCATCATCATCATCATCATCGTCATCATCATCGTCATCATCATCAGTATCATCATCATCATTACCATCATCGTCATCATCATCATCATCATCATCATCATCATCATCATCATCATCATCGTCATCATCATCATCGTCATCATCATCATTATCATCATCGTCGTCATCATCATCATCATCATCATCATCATCATCATCATCGTCATCATCATCATTATCATCATCGTCATCATCATCATCATCATCATCATCATCATCATCATCATCATCATCATCGTCATCATCATCATTATCATCATCGTCATCATCATCATCATCATCATCATCATCACCGTCATCATCGTCGTCATCGTCATCATCATCATCTTCACCATCATCAACTACGACATCGTCGTCATCATAGTCAGTGTCGTCATCATCGTTGTCATCATTACCGTCGTCGTCATCACCGACTTCATCCTCATCACCATCATCATCATCATCATCATCTTCATTGTCATCATCGACGTCAACCAGAATAATAATCTAAGTTTCGATTTCAAAACAACAAAAAAATTAAAACAGAGAAAAAAAGCTGAAGAATATGTCTATTGTAAATATCGATGTTCCATCTCCAAATGCATTCCTGCTAGCAGGCGACGACATTGCAAAGAGTGGACAAGAAATCTACACTTCCTCCCACTCTACTCATCACGCTATTAAACACGGACACACACACAAACACGTACGCAAGTACATACACACACGGCACACATAGACAAACAGAGAGACACGCACGCCTACGCACACATACGCCCAACCTCAACCACACGCATACACTTCCCCTCCCCCACCCCGTGCTCCGGTGCAATTGATTTCCTGAAACAAGAATTCAACTCTCTCAAAGACAGATATTCAAGCTACTTTTATTAAAAACCCATTGAATATTTTTCGTTCTTATACGTACATGTATATATATATATGTGTGTGTGTGTATGTGTGTGTATGTATGTGTATGTGTGTGTATGTGTGTGTGTGTGTTGTATGTGTGTGTGGTGTTGTATGTGTGTGTGTTGTGTGAGTAAGAACATTTAGATATACATATATATATATATATATATATATACATATACATACACACACACACACACATAATATATATTATACATATATATGTGCATATACATATATATTTATATATATATATACATATATATATATATATAAATATATACACACACATGTACACATATATATACACACACATATATATACATATATATTTGCATATATATATATATATATATAATTATATATATGTGTGTGTGTGTGTGTGTGTGTATGTATGTATAAATGTATGCATGTATGTATATGTACATATATATATAAACATATATTTTGATTTTCTTTTCTACTTTCGTTTTCCGAGGTTCTAATTTTTCATCTTTAGAATTCATGTCGCCAGTAAGCTTAATATACAACAAATGGACTGTATTGTAAGACTTGCTACACATATTCCTCTTTTTAGATTGCTTAATAGAAAATTCACAGTTATTTATTCATATTTTGGGATGGTGCAATAGGCAAAGTCGTTAGAGCGTCGTTCGCCATATTTTAATGTTTATTCCGGCTCTATGAACATTGAGTTCAAGTTCTGCCAACATCAATATTTTCGGAGATCGATAAAAAATTTTTTTAATGTCTGCTGCTGTAGAAGTCCGTTGATTTGCGAAAATATTAGAGAATCGGACAGAAAACACTCCGGTATCTGTTCTGGCTGTCTGCACTCTGAGTTCAAATTTCACGGTAAGCAACGTCTTTATACATTTTATATATATATATATGTATATATATAGGGAGAATTCACACAAAAAAACCAAAAAAGACGAAGGCAGGTGGTGTAAACAACAAATAGATGTATTAGTATAACGCTCGGGAAGTGAAAAAGACTTTAACGTTTCGAGCCTACACTCTTCCACAGATATATATATATATATATATATATATATATATATATAATATATATAATTAAATTTTAAAATTGAATGAAATTAATAGTATTTTAGAATTTGTGTACATTTAAACTAATTAAGTATTATTTTACAAAATAATAGAATTATATTTTTTGATTAAAACCCTTTCTAACATGGAAGTATCCAAAGAGCATTTGAAACACATAATGCTTTATGAGTACAAAAAAGGAGACTCTGCTGCTGAAGCGACTTGAAACATACATTCAATTTATGGGAAAGAATGCTTGAATGAAAGAACTTGCAGAAGACGGTATGCAAAATTCAGAAGTGTAAATTTCAGCTTGTTTTCTTTATTCAAAATTCGGACAGAGCTTATGGGATGACCTGATATATATATATATATATATATATATATATATATATATATATATAATTATATATTCGGTTGGTAACTAAGTTCCCGCCGCTTTTTAAGGTAGTGTTTTTCAAAGTAGTGTAGCCTAGTTCACTAAAGCATGAAATCAACTGTGTTGTCTTATTTATCTGTGTCTTCTGAGCTCATATTGCACTGGTAGTTCCAATATCTACCGTTAGGCGTCATCGTGATTCCCGCGATCGTTTTGAATTTAGATTTGTTTACATTTGTTTATCGTTTAGATTCGCTAATTTACATTCATTTGTAACTTTAATTTTTGCCTCCATGACGCCTAAGAAAAGCCCTGGTGAAAGTGTTAAGCGTTATGCTATAAGGCTGGAGGATATGTTGGCGATAATAAAACGTCATGATAAAGGTGAAAAATTGTAACGGTTGCACGATCTTTCAGGATAAGTCGGACAACTGTATCGATGATTGTGGATAATAAGGGCAAGGTTTTAATAAATATCACATCTGAAGCCCCAGAGATGAAGAATACTGTCATCAACAAGAAAAGTGGCAAAATCTTTGAAGAAATACAGTCTTCTATCTATTTAGATTGATAGGCAGAATCGTCAGAATGCTACTCTTAGTCAAGAAATCGTTCAGGAGAATGCATTGTCTTTGTTTGAAGACCTGAAAAAAAAAGTAACCAGATGTGAAAAATGTAGAGTTCAAGGCAAGTCAAGGATGGTTTTAAGAGATTTAAAAACCGAAGAAATTATCGCTTCCTTAAGAAACAAGGTGAAAGCGCATCAACTGAGGCAGCAGCGGAATTTTCCGCGACATTGAAGAAGATCAGCGAAGAAAACAGGTTTCTTCCCGAGAAAATATTATTACAATATAATCCCGAGATGACACTGGATTATATTGTAAGCAATTGCCAGATCGCTAATTTATTTCACGGAGGAAGAAACAATTCCAGGCTACAAGGTCTCAAAAGAACGTGTGACCATAATATTAGAATGTAAGTGTGCAGGAGAGTTTAAGTTAATGCCCTGACGAATATACCCAAAGCATCTCTTCCTATTATATGGATGGCTAATTCAAAAGCGTGGGTTACTGTTGTTATTTTGTAAGATTAGTTCTTTAATCATTTTATCCCAGCAGCAGAAACATATTATACAGAGAAAGGGATTCCTTTTATGGTTTTACAAAATAATAATTATTTGTTTGCAAGCTTAAAATAGTCTTTTATTAACCGTGTCTTATTGAAAATGCATTCATAAAGTACAGTACAGCACAGCACGGAAAAATGGCTATTAGCGATGTAGACATCACTAAATTGAGCGTATTGGTAAATCTAAAATACTTTTTTTTTTACTTTATTACAAAATAATAGATATATTTGTTTGTAAACTTAAATAGGATTTTATTAACCATGTCTTATCGAAAATGTATTCATAAATAAAGTACAGCCCTGGAGAATGGTTTTTAGCAGTTTAGGGTAGGCTAGGCCAGGCCTAGCCTAACCTATAGACGAACAATTTGACTTATATCGTGTCTCCTGGAACCAATTAACGACTTAAGGTGAAGTAAATATATATACATATATATATATACATATATATATATTATATATATAATATTATATAATATATATATATATATATATAATATATATATATATATATATAATATATACACAAACACACAAACACAGGGAGCGATGATTAAATTATCGCCATGGACTGAAGGCAAGGATTATGGCAGCACACACCAACTAAACAAGGAGGCCGCCCAGAAGAGTTGCAGGAGATTCCGAAGTTATCTGGAGGCCATGGTTGAGGCCAATGCCGATTTTATTGAAGAAATTTACTCAGGTATTTCAAGATATTTATATGTAATTTTGATTGTTTGATTTGTTTGTCCCTTCTCGAGCCACGCCTGGCTCATAAGGGCCGGTTTCCCGGGTTCCTTGCCGTATAGGTTTCCCACCAGGACGGGACACCGGTCCGTTACAGGTGAGCTGCTAGTTGCAGGAG
>NC_043007.1:33042527-33080027 GCF_006345805.1 Octopus sinensis
ATGGCTAACCACAAAAGGGGTGTTACTGTAGCATTTTAGCCCCAGGAGATCATCGTCTCATCGTTACATCTCGTTCTGAGATTTAATAATGATTATTATTATTATTATTATTATTATTATTATTATTATTTTATTATTATTATTATTATTATTATTATTATTATCATCATCATCATCATCATTATTATTATTATTATTATATTATTATATTATTATTATTATTATTATTATTATTATTATTATTATTATTATTCAGTAGTTTTATTTTTATAGCGTGCTTTCACTTCACTACCGAGTGCAGCTCTGTGTGCCTTGGGTATGTGCTGTGGTTTGTTGTGATGCTCTGATGGTTAGTGTATGGAAAGTGTCTGCGTAGGATGTGTGCAGTGCCTAGTAGTGCAATTTCTGTATGTTATAGTGTTTGTAACTCCTGGTGTTTTTGTTATGTATTTGTCTGAATATTTTTTTATCATGCCTAATGCACCTACTATGATAGGAATTGTTTCTGTTTTCAGATTCCACATCTAGTTACCTCTATTTCCAGGTTTGTATTTTGAGAGTTTCTCCATTTCTTTTAGAGACACGTTGTCATCAGCCGTATTGATACATCATTAGAAAGCATTTTTTTTCTTCATGATCTCTGACAACTATATCTGGTTTGTTGGCCTTATTTCTCTATCTGTGTGTATCGGCATATCCCAGAGTATGGTTGCTTTCTCGTTTTCTGTGACCTTTTCTGGTGTGTGCCTATACCATCTTTTTCTTTGTTGTTATTCCATAATGTTGGCATAGCTTCAATGTGTGTAGGTAGGTTCCAACTCTGTCATGTCTGTGAATATATTCCTTCTTAGCCAGGACTGGGCAGCTAGAGATAATATGATTTATTGTTTCTTGTCATCTCCACATATTCTGCAGTTACTTGTAATATTTCTTTTCATTACATGTTTTGGTAATTTCTGGTGGGGAGGATTTGGTCTTGTGCTTCTCACCTGAGCTTCTCAACCATTGCTGGGATTTTTCTTTGTCTATTTCTTTTGCGTTTAGTTTAGTCCAGTATTATTATTATTATTATTTTTTTTTTCTCTTTCAAATTGCTTCCATTTCTTGCCGAGTGTCTTCCCGACTCCTAGGGCAAAGAAACTCATGTATACATTGGTAGGCCATTAAACCAAACTCAGTAGTTCGTTCATTTTTTTTTTTTTTAAAGTTAAATTAAAATACATGAGCAGCAACAGTTCTCACATCGACAATGCTCTTCTCAATACGTGTGATGTACCAGTTAAGACAATCTTTTGCACTTCTTGCAGGGATGGTAAGCCAGGGATCATTCTCATATATTTTTCGGTTCCCTTCTTGATCATTCCTAGTGCTCCTACGATCACTGGATTGTAACCGCCTTGAGATGCCACATTTTCTCAATTTCAATGAGTAGGTCTTTATATTTTTGAGCTTGTCAAACTCTTTCGCTGAGATATTATGATCACAGGGGATGCTCATGTCGATCAATAAGCAAACTTTATTGTTTTGGTCTTTCACAACAATATCTGGTTATTGGCCTTGATGGTTCGGTCTGTATGTACTGGAAAGTCCCACAGAATGGTTACATTTTCTCCTTCAGTTACAGCCTCAGGGTGGTGATTATACCACTTGTCGGCAGTTTTGATATTGTAATGCCGACTTATTAGCCAGTGGAGATATTGGCCAACTCTGTCATGTCTTAATTTATACTCCACTGGTGCTAAGACTTTACATTCAGAGATTAGGTGGTCCACTGTTTCAATCATGTCGTTGCAGAATCGGCATTTTGGGTCTGCTCCATTTTCATCACATTGGCCTGGTAGTTCCGGGTTAATAGGCTTTGATCTTGAGCAGCCAGGATGAAACCTTCGCTCTCTGCTTTTAGCCCTGAGCTCCGTAGCCACTGATGGGTTTGCTTCTGGTCAACATCAGCTTGTTTGCTGCGGGTCACATATTTGCCGTGCAGAGGTTTCTCCTCCCACCTATCAGCCAATTGCTCGTGCACTTTTTTCATTGCCATCATTTTCACCTTCTTTGCAACAATAGTTGCCGTACTTCCCTCGGGTTGTTCAGTTTGGGTATCCTGCATGAGATCAATAGCAAATTTTTTGCTTTCCTTTATGATAGAATGAAGCTTCTTTCGTCTCTCGTGATTTTCCACGAGCTTTAGCATCCAGTCATTCGATATTTCGAGATATTTGGCCAGTCCAATTGTGGTTGTTTTGTAAGCTAGTTCAAATTGGATCAGGCCTCGACCTCCTTGGGCTCTGGGAAGGTAAAGGTGATCTACATCTGCCTTTGGGTGGTGCATCCTATTACAACTCAGCAGCTTGCGTATTTTTCTATCTATATTCTTTACTTCACTCATATTCCAGTTCAACACATTGTAGCTATAAGTAACAACTGGAACTGCTAAGGAATTTATAGCTAACACCTTGTTACGTGCATTTAGTTCAGATTTGAGGACTGCACGAACTCTCCTATAACATTCCTTCCTGATTTTCTCTTTCATGCTTGCATGCTGAATACCAGAGCCTTTTCTCTTTCATGCTTGCATGCTGAATACCAGAGCCTTATTATTATTATTATTATTATTATTATTATTATCATCATTATCATTATATTATTATAGTAGTAGTAGTAGTAGTAGTAGTAGTAGTAGTAGTAGTAGTAGTAGTAGTAGTAGTAGTAGTAGTAAGTGAGAGAGCAGTGCATGCCATCAAAGTGACACTGGGGTAAAAATATACGAAGCCCAATATACCCATCATGACTACCCGTTTGATAAGGGTGCACCAGGCACATGCATCACAACCATATGTGCGCGACATGGTGATCTCATATCAAGATAAACAGCAGCACATGACCTTGCAGGTGGGGGTCTAGTTAGAATTTTTCCTCAGGTCGAGAAGCCCATCCCACTCAAAAGGTCCCAGAATAAGGGTTGCTTAAGGATGTTGAACGAAACAACCATGTTTCCAGAGGTGAATTATCCAAACCCCAAAGAATGATGCTCCACCACTACTTCTGCTCATGATCAGAGATACACATATCGTCAGCCACTAAGGGACATGCTCAACTGCTTAAGGTCAAACAACTGACGAGCAAATCTGTGGTACTGAGGAAAATATTTGTAGCCCATCTTTTATACCAAGACAAAACAATGTACATGATAACTCTACCCATTAGTCAAAATAAGAAGCCATGAGAACCACTGTCTGGTACTGCATCAGAGTATTTATTATTATTATTATTATTATTATTATTATTATTATTATTATTATTATTATTATTATTATTATTATCATCATTATTATTATTATTTTGTATATTTATTGTAATTCTATGAAATTGTTTCGCTGGCTGTCTTAATGCAGCTGTAATCAAATTGCTCGCATTATACTGTGCGATTGTTGCTAAGACAAGAAATAAATAAAATGAACAAGATTGAATTTTAAAATTTAAAAAGTAAGTAAATAAATAAACATAAAAACGTCTAAATCACTTAGAGAGACAATTTGCCATACTTAGCGGATGCGCCAATGTGCAGACACATAATATACACACAGAAATGCGTAACAACATCGGCGCGATCACAGCGGACGCAAAGACACACGCACAGATGTAATGACACATACACACGCTCGCTCACACACACATATACGAATATGTATATGTATACAATATTTATATATATATATTATATATATATATATATATATATATATATATATATGTATGTATGTGTTAATATATATATATATATATATTTATTATATAGAAGGAGCTTCTACAGGACTAGTACTGTTTCATTCAAGATTTCTCTTGAATGAAACAGTACTAGTCCTGTAGAAGCTCCTTCTATATAATAAATTAATTTTACTCTGCTATGTATTGAGTACCTTACTTACTGTGGTTAACCCCGGATCAACCGGGACCTACATATATATATATATATATATATATGTATGTATGTGTATATATATATATATATATATATATATAATGTATGTATGTGTATATATATATAAATATACACATATATACACACACATATATACACACACATATATATATCTATACACATATATGCATGTATATATATTCGTATACACCTTCATGTACATGCATTCACACACATGCATACACACAATTTTATTTGTATATATATATATATGTGTGTGTGTATGTATGTGTGTGTGTTTCCGCCATTGTGTATGTGTGTGTATGTATTTATATATACACACAAACACACCCCCAACACACATACAAACATACACACAAATGCACACACACATATCCGCCAGACACACACACACATACAAACACACACGCACACGAACACAAACACACATATATACACATGCATATATATCCATGTGCACATGCATGTGTGTGTGTTAGTACGCATTTGTACGTGTGTACGCATGCGCATGGGGGTAGGAGCGAGTGTGGTTGCGCGCGTGTGTACCTCTATGCTGAGTGTGTTTTTGTGCATGAGCGCATGTTTCTGTGTGCATGTGTGCATGTGTGTATGAGCATGTATGAGTGTACGTGTGCCTGTATATGAGTTTGTATGAGCGGATGTGTGTAGATTAGCTGTACGCCAGTTCGTTAATATTCGTGTCCATTTTAGTAATTCATTCATATTCCTGCACATTGAACAAGTCTGGTGATAATGGTGATAAATACTATTAAACGATACATTTGTTTGGATTAATATACGACCAGAGTTATTAATGTTAGTCTGCATATTTATGAAATTCTATTTTATCTTACTGGAAACAATTTCTCTGAGTTATACTAATGCTCAGATAAAGCAGACGATGTCGGCGACGACAATTTTGTACGATGTCTGATAGCAAAGCGGTAAGATGCCCAAGTCTTGTTGACAACAGAATGTCGTCGGCAGCCTTTCATTTATTGTTGTCTCAAGTAATGGTTTTTGTTTAGCCCAAGGTCAGACCTCATTGGGCTGAGTTATGATTCAAAGAAATTCTAAATTTGGCCATCTCGCATTTGTTCTTCCTCCACAGAAGTAGAAGTGCTGCAAAAGTAGTCGTGACGATAGGACGTTGGATCATCAAGTTTTGTTATTGCGTGACGTTGCTGCTCTTTAGCTCCAGGTCAGGTCAACCTTGTTTAAATAAAGTTATGATTCAAAGGAATTCCAAACTTGGTCATCGCGCACTGGATCTTCTTTCACAGAAGTAGAAAAGCTGAAAAGATAGCATTGATGATAGGATGTTAGAGCATCAAACGTTTCTTATTTCTTTATTGCCCACAAGGGGCTAAACACAGAGAGGACAAACAAGGACAGACAAAGGGATTAAGTCGACTACATTGACTCCAGTGCGTAACTGATACTTAATTTATCGACCCCGAAAGGATGAAAGGCAAAGTCGACCTCGGCGGAATTTGAACTCAGAACGTAACGACAGACGAAATACCACTAAGCATTTCGCTCAGCGTGCAAACGTTTCTGCCAGCTCGCTACCTTATACATATACATTATATCAGCAACAACAAAAATGGAAAACGTACTTTACTTCTCCTTTGCTTCAAGATTCATTACATCCTATTACAGTTTGTGCGATTTAGAACAAAAATTGAAATTGAATCCTTGTACACATTTCCCTCGATAATTATTCAAGAATTTCCAATTATCAACAAGGTGGAAATGTTACTTTCTCAAATAATGAATGAACTATACACTGATAATAGTCATATCAAAAAAAAGACATTTTCTTATTCAATTATTTCATCAAAATTGAAATTTCATTGATAAATATAAATTCAACACACTTATTATTTCTCCTTGTTTTGTGTGCTTTACACATATATTACTAAAGACATCAGAATAACAAAGGTATTTTTTTTCCAAGTAAATGGATGAATCTATTACTTTCATAAGGGAATTAAATTGGTAATTGTGTGAGGCTGTGTGATTAGAAGTCTTCTTCGTAACTATATGATATTGTGTTCAGTCTCACTGCGTGGCATCTTAGGCATGTGTCTTCTGCTATAGCCTCAGGTCGGCGAAAGTCTTGTGAGTGGATTTGGTAGATGGAAACTGAAGGAAACCCGTCGAATATGTGTGTGTGTGAGTGTTTGTGTGTGCGCGCGTGCGTATCTTGTTGTCTGTGTTTGTTACCCAGCACTGTTGGACAATTGATAGTAGTGTGTTTACATCCTCGTAACTTAGCGTTTCGGTAAAAGAGAAAGATGGAGTTAAGGACCAGTCTGGAATAAAATAAATATAAGTAATGGAATCGATTCATTTGACAAAAAAATTTTGATCTCAGTCCAGTGAGTAAAAAAGATCTTGGAACGTAGAATTAATAAGACATCTGCTGATATATCTTTGCGTTATCTATAAGAGGTATTGATTATCTCAGAACGAACTCCCCAGTTAACTAGGCTCTCCGTGAGGCATCTGCGTTATGTATGACACACAGATTGCTATTTTAGATAAACACTGCTTCTGTTGCACGCATCGAATTTTTATTCAGCCAGCCGGCTCATTGCAACGTCAGAGATTTTCCAATTACTATTTCCCTATACCAAAGACGGCGGATTTTATCTTCGCATGCGGTTGCCTGTGGGTACTTGCGATATATATATATATAATATATATATATATATATATATATATATATATATATAAAAAGGGTAAAGACCCCTTCGGTCATGAAGGACCATGGGATTGCACCTAGAAAGTTACCCTCCTAGACACAGGTCCGGGCAAGGTTGTTTATGGAAGGCTAGCAGTCGCCCATGCATACCAGCCTCCCCTCTCCACGCCACCAGTGTTATCCAAGGGAAAGACAAAGGTCGATACAGCTTGGCACCTGTGACGTCGCAACTCATTTCTACAGCTGAGTGAACTGGAGCAACGTGAAATAAAGTGCCTTGCTCGAGAACACAACACGCAGCCCGGATTCGAGCTCACAACCTCACGATCGTAAGCTCGACGCTCTAACCACTGAGCCATGCGCCTTCACTGAGCCATGCGCCTTCACATATATATATATATACATATATTTATATATGTATGTATGTATGTATGTATGTATGTATATATGTATGTATGTATTTATGCATATACACACACTCGCACATATCCAATCAATAACTATGAAAGTATGAAAGATTTAAATCATTCAGTGACGACCGAACAGGACTATTGCAGATATCGTGTTGCGTTCATAATTAGTGACAAGATGTTATGCGTCTGCGGTAAATATATAACTGGCAGGCAAGATAAAAAGACACGCTGCTCTAATAGGATTTTCCCGAGAGTAGAATATCTACCAGGAATAATTCTGTATAAATAGTCAGTTTCTTAAGTATGTATTCGTATTAGCTGAGTGGATATGTGTGTAATTTACTAGAAAACTGATAAATTTGTTGTCCGTTCTCTCGATGTATTCAGTCTCCTGCTCTATCGTTCTTTCTCGCCCTGTTGTTATCTTTTCCATTTTGTTTCCTCCTATTTCGCACTGGATTCTTTTTTCAATCTCCTCCTTCTGTCTCTCTTTCTCTCTGTACTCGTACACATATCCATGTGCGATTGCATGTAAATAGATATACGTATACGTTTATAAATATATAAAAAACTTTATTGCCCACAAGGGGCTAAACATAGAGGGTACAAACAAGGACAACAAACGGATTAAGTCGATTACACCGACCCCAGTGCGTAACTGATACTTTATTTATCGACCCCTAAAGGATGAAAGGCAAACTCGACTTCGGCGGAATTTGAACTCAGAACGTAACGGCAGACGAAATACGGCTACGCATTTCACCCGGCGTGCTAACGGTTCTGCCAGCTCGGCGCCTTATACGTTTATAAATATATATTTCTTTACTACCCACAAGGGGCTAAACATAGAGGGGACAAACAAGGACAGACAAACGGATTAAGTCGATTATATCGACCACAGTAACAGGTACTTATTTAATCGACCCCGAAAGGATGAAAGGCAAAGTCGACCTCGGCGGAATTTGAACTCAGAACGTAGCGGCAGATGAAATACCGCTAAGAATGTCGCCTGGTGTGCTAACGTTTCTGCCAGCTCGCCTTTATAAATATAGACTTTCATTCTTGGATGTAAGCATGCACGTTTTATTCATGTTTGTGTTTGCATATATGTATGCGTGTAAGAATGTATGTATATATAAATATTTATACATACATACATACATACATACTCTTTTTTACTCTTTTACACTTATTTGTTTCAGTCATTTGACTGCAGCCGTGCTGGAGCACGGCATTTGCTCGAACAAATCGACCCCAGGACTTATTCTTTGTAAGCCTAGTACTTATTCTATCGGTCTCTTTTGTCGAACCACTAAGTTACGGGACGTAAACACACCAGCATCGGTTGTCAAGCGATGTTGGGGGGACAAATACAAACCACACACACACACACACACACACACACAACACACACACACACACACACACACACACACACACATATATATATATATATATATATATATATATTATAATATATATAAGCAATTAAGGGTTTAGCAACGAATTGCCTTACCACACACCGAATTTAGAAATAGCAGTCAAAGAGATTATAGCTATTTCTTCTACTAAAAGGAAGATCACAGTAAAGGCACAGCATTTGAAAGGCAAACACAAACAGGTAAAAGAGAATGAATTAACGGCAATCTATCATACAGTTTTAAGTCATCTACGGACGTACGTTTCGAGATCAAGTCTTAGGAAAGCATAAGAATTAGATAACTCTACTTTACCCAGACTTCTTCTTTCATCAGCGCAGGATACTAACAATCATGAATGATTGAATATTGAATTTTGAGATACTAGAAGGCACCAACTCAACTCAGTATCAGAGCGAGCTAGAAGCCACAGCTAGTATCACCAAATTCAAAGTATGAATGAAAGCTTGTGTCACCAGTCCCTTCCCACCGCGTGTAGCCAAGACAAAGTGCTGTGGTCATTTACTGGATGAATATGGTTTATGAGTAACAATGAAGGGTGAAATTAATTTGGAACATTATCAATTACACCAAGTAGTCTTCGGCATGTAAAAGCCTCATTCGAGGAAAATTTAAGTAATTCTAAGCAATTAAGGGTTTAGCAACGAATGCCTTACCACACACCGAATTTAGAAATAGAGTCAAAGAGATTATAGCTATTTCTTCTACTAAAAGGAAGATCACAGTAAAGGCACAGCATTTGAAAGGCAAACACAAACAGGTAAAAGAGAATGAATTAACGGCAATCTATCATACAGTTTTAAGTCACCTACGGACGTACGTTTCGAGATCAAGTCTTAGGAAAGCATAAGAATTAGATAATTCTACTTTACCCAGACTTCTTCTTCATCAGCGCAGGATACTAACAATCATGAATGATTGAATATGAATTTTGAGATACTAGAAGGCACCAACTCAACTCAGTATCAGAGCGAGCTAGAAGCCACAGCTAGTATCACCAAATTCAAAAGGGAATGAAAGCTTGTGTCACCAGTCCCTTCCCACCCGCGTGTAGCCAAGACAAAGTGCTGTGGTCAGTTACTGGGTGAATATGGTTTATGAGTAACAAAATGAAGGGTGAAATTAATTAATTGGACACAATTATCAATTACACCAAGTAGTCTTCGGCATGTAAAAGCCTCTTCGAGGAGGAAATTTAAGTAATTCTAAGCAATTAAGGGTTAGCAACGAATTGCCTTACCACACACCGAATTTAGAAATAGCAGTCAAAGAGATTATAGCTATTTCTTCTACTAAAAGGGAGATCACAGTAAGGCACAGCATTTGAAAGGCAAACACAAACAGTATAAAAGAGAATGAATTAACGGCAATCTATCATACAGTTTTAAGTCACCTACGGACGTACGTTTTGAGATCAAGTCTTCGGAAAGCATAAGAATTAGATAACTCTACTTACCCAGACTTCTTCTTTCATCAGCGCAGGATACTAACAATCATGAATGATTGAATATTGAATTTTGAGATACTAGAAGGCACCAACTCAACTCAGTATCAGAGCGAGCTAGAAGCCACAGCTAGTATCACCAAATTCAAAGTATGAATGAAAGCTTGTGTCACCAGTCCCTTCCCCCCGCGCGTGTAGCCAGACAAAGTGCTGTGGTCATTTACTGGGATGAATATGGTTTATGAGTAACAATGAAGGGGGTGAAATTAATTAATTTGGAACAATTATCATTACACCAAGTAGTCTTCGGCATGTAAAAGCCTCATTCGAGGAAAATTTAAGTAATTCTAAGCAATTAAGGGTTTAGCAACGAATTGCCTTACCACACACCGAATTTAGAAATAGCAGTCAAAGAGATTATAGCTATTCTTCTACTAAAAGGGAGATCACAGTAAAGGCACAGCATTTGAAAGGCAAACACAAACAGGTAAAAAGAATGAATTAACGGCAATCTATCATACAGTTTTAGTCACCTACGGACGTACGTTTCGAGATCAAGTCTTAGGAAAGCATAAGAATTAGATAACTCACTTTACCCAGACTTCTTCTTCATCAGCGCAGGATACTAACAATCATGAATGATTGAATATTGAATTGAGATACTAGAAGGCACCAACTCAACTCAGTATCAGAGCGAGCTAGAAGCCACAGCTAGTATCACCAAATTCAAAGTATGAATGAAAGCTTGTGTCACCAGTCCCTTTTAGTAGAAGAAATAGCTATAATCTCTTTGACTGCTATTTCTAAATTCGGTGTGTGGTAAGGCAATTCGTTGCTAAACCCTTAATTGCTTAGTATTACTTAAATTTTCCTCGAATGAGGCTTTTACATGCCGAAGACTACTTGGTGTAATTGATAATTGTTCCAAATTAATTAATTTCACCCTTCATTGTTACTCATAAACCATATTCATCCCAGTAAATGACCACAGCACTTTGTCTTGGCTACACGCGGGTGGGAAGGGACTGGTGACACAAGCTTTCATTCATACTTTGAATTTGGTGATACTAGCTGTGGCTTCTAGCTCGCTCTGATACTGAGTTGAGTTGGTGCCTTCTAGTATCTCAAAATTCATATTCAATCATTCATGATTGTTAGTATCCTGCGCTGATGAAGAAGAAGTCTGGTAAAGTAGAGTTATCTAATTCTTATGCTTTCCTAAGACTTGATCTCGAAACGTACGTCCGTAGGTGATAAAACTGTATGATAGATTGCCGTTAATTCATTCTTTTTTACCTGTTTGTGTTTGCCTTTCAAATGTTGTGCCTTTACTGTGATCTTCTTTTAGTAGAAGAAATAGCTATAATCTCTTTGACTGCTATTTCTAAATTCGGTGTGTGGTAAGGCAATCGTTGCTAAACCCTTAATTGCTTAGAATTACTTAAATTTTCCTCGAATGAGGCTTTTACATGCCGAAGACTACTTGGTGTAATTGATAATTGTTCCAATTAATTAATTTCACCCTTCATTGTTACTTATATATCTATATATATATATAATATATATATATATATATATATTATACATATATATACATATATACGACGAGCTTTTATTCAGTTTCCGTCTAACAACTCCACTCACAAAGCTTTGGTCTGCCCGAGGCTATAGTAGAAGACACTTGCCCAAGGTGCCACGCAGTGGGAATGAACCAGGAACCTTATGGTTGGTAAGCAAGATGCTTTTATTATTTTATATATATCAATATGTATATAGACATCATAACGCCTATATATATATATACACACATATATATATACTTATATAATTACATACATATGCACATGTATATATCTGTGTACGAATGTGTGGCTTTATTTCATTTATGTCAAAACCAATCACAATACAACATTTCATGTTGTGACAGGGATTGTACTTGGGAAGGCATCAATGATATCACACACATTTTCTGTAGTTAATTACATTACTTAATTAATTAATTACTTGGTTAATTAAAATAAAGAAGTAGACTGCCTGTGCTTAATCATTTTAAAAAGGAGACTTCCATATGACATTTATATACACACATGTAGTCAGAAATATATACATTTGTTTGTGTGTTGTGGTGTGTGTGTGTGGTGTGTGTGTGTGTGTGTGTATGTCATTTGTAGGAATACATAAATCCGAGGGAGAAGCACACTCTAAGGTGTAGAGCAGTTGATATTATAATGGGGGACGGTTTATGGGGGTTACTCTGCGTCTCTTGCTCATAAGGGGTTTGCCTAACGGCGTATTTTCGGACTCCAGACACTGCTGGCGTAGGACCTCTTCAAAATATAATATTTTGAAGAGTTCTTAGGTCAGCAGTGTTTGGTGCCTGGAGATATGCTGTAAGGCTAAAGCCCTTATCAGGGAGAAACCCAGGGTAACCTCATAAACCGGCACCCGTTATAATATATATATATATAATATATATATATATATATATATATATATATAATTTGAGTAATTGAATGAATCATCTTATTAAGGATAATCGAAAGATAACCGATTACATGGGTACTCCTTATTCCTCGGAATTAGGAATATGCAGCCTTCGAAACATATGTCGAGAATAAAGGATACTTGTTAACTAGTCGTTCAACTCCATTCTTTCATATACTTATATATATATATATATATATATATATAGAGAGAGAGAGAGAGAGAGAGAGAGAAAGAGAAAGAGAGAGGAGGGGGACAGACAGAGATAGTGACAGAGACAGAGACTCAAGAGCTGTCACCTAGAGATGCCCAATAGAGAAATCATGTAATAGTACTCAAATGATTTGAACTTAAATTCTGGAATCTTTATCGAGGACTAGGTCCACGGAGTAAAGCATGGTTGCAAAAAAATCCACACGAGTTGATAATGGAAATAGTGATGCAGATAAAACTCCATTAGAACTGATACATAGAAATAAACATATATCATACGCATAGATATATACAAAAAGAAATATATATAATCTTGGATCTAAACTTTATGTATATGATTATATATATATATATATATATATATTATATATATATATATATATATAGTTAAATAAATTTTACAGAAACATAACAAATACCGAACACTAATGAGTGAATGCATAATCTTTTTTAAATTGACAGCTGTTTCTGCAAGCTAGAATATACATATGCTATTTAAGCTCAATTAGTTTTAAGAGAATTTTATTATCCAACATTTAAATTGAAGTTGGATGTTTTCTTGATGAAACCATTCAAATCTGACTCGTCATCGTCATCTGTGACGGATTGCTGTGATGAAAATTTAGTCACAGAATTTTAACCAAGCGCAGGCGTAGCTGTATGGTAAGAAGGTTCATTCCCGGAGCAGCGATCGGCGGGCGTCGTTGCTTCTCTCATCAATATCATTATTTTGTTCATCATTTCATATCATTTGTGTTATTGTCCAGCCCGCATTTGCTTCTATCTTTGCTTTTATGGCAAATCTGAGGAAATAAAGAAGGTTGCTTCCCAACTACATGGTTCCGGGATCATGGCACATTGATCCTCTACTATAGCCTCGAATCGACGAAAGCCATGTGTGTGGACTTGCTTGACGGAAACTGAAAGTAACCTGTCGTGTATGTGTGTGTGTGTCTTTGTGTCTGTATTTGTCACCCCGCTAGTTCTTGACAACACGTGTTGGTGTGTTTACGCCACCTTAACTTAGCGGTTCTATAAAAGAGACCGATGGAATAAGTACAGAGCTTAAAGGCAAATAAATCCTGGGGTAGATTTGTTCAACTAAAGTCCTTCAAGGGGTGCCCCAGCATGGCGACAGTTAAATGGCTGTAACAAATAAAAGCTAAAAGAGAAAAGAAGTACATTTCCCATGGATGAGGTAACAAGGCAAGCTCATTGCTACTTCGACAAGATTATTTCACGTCTACAATTTTCAGATATGCCAGAGAGATAACTGGCGAATATAAAAGGTGCTCTAAGTTTTGATATTTTGGGTTTTGAGCTTTGAGAACTTGATCAAGAAACCTGTCCATTGAGACCCCCTTCGGTCACGACACTGACCATGGGATTGGACCTAGAAAGTTACCCTCCCGGGCACAAGTCCGGGCAAGGTTGTTTATGGAAGACCAGTAGTCGCCCATGCATGCTGCCCCCCCCCCTCTCCACGCCACCAGTGTTATCCAAGGGAAAGGCAAAGGTCAATACAGAATGGCACCTGTGACATCGCAACTCATTTCTACAGCGGAGTGAACTGGAGCAACGTGAAATAAAGTGTCTTGCTGAAGAACACAACACGCAGCCCGTTCCGGGATTCGAGCTCATAACATCACGATCGTAAGCTCGAAGCTCTAACCACTGAGCCATGCGCCTTCACATAATCTGTCCATTGATAACCTGAATGTAAGAGCAGAGTACTTTCCTTCTATTCATTTAATACAAGTTCCAAACAATCAAATTCATTCCTGTGTCTGCTGCTTAAATAACAATCTAATTGAACATACAGCTCCTACAAAATTTGTTCACTCAAAATTTAAACCAAAATGTAAATAACTCTGTCTAAAAGGGTTTTCTTTCTTTTTTTTCCCCCTCTCCTTGAGAAGAATAAGGTCGTCAGCTATTTGCAATCGTTCACAGATTTTTCAGTTGTGAATTATCCACTCTTTGTCTCTGACTAACGCGAATTTTATTCAATCAACGAAGTAGTGCAAGCTCGACCACAAACCGGATAACTGTCTAGGCACATATCTAATTAGATAGATGGATAGATACGTAGATAGGTAAGTGTACGAGCATATGTGCGTTTGTGCATGGAGGGGGGGTAGGTTATTGTATACATGTATGTGTGTATACGATTTCTATGTAGTAAAGTCATATTAATTCAAGCAAATAAGCATATATATATTATATATATATTATATATATATAATATAATATATATATATATTTATATATATATATATATATTTATATATATATGTATATGTATATGTATGTATGTATGTATATACACACACATATATAATGAAATAATATAACTGAAGAAGTTGACATTTATATATGTAGATCCATGTGCATGCATATATAAATATGATATATATATATATAATATAGATGATATGTATTATACAAGTGTGTGTGTTATGTGTGTGTGTGCGTGTGTGTGTGTGGTGGGTGTGTGTGTGTGTGTGTGTGTGTGTGTGCTTTATATGTTTATGCATTTCATTTTCGACGTTCCCGTTACAAAAACCAATGTGCGCTACCAAATGAGTTGCACTAATTACGTTCTCTAGAAAACAAACAAAAATATTAACAGCTCTCTCTCTCACTCTCTCTCCCTCTCTCTCTTTCTCTCTCTCTCTTCCTCTCACTGTGTCTCTCTTTTCCTATGCCTGAGTTAATGTGTTTCAGCAGTTGTAAATCGATTTTCCCCTCTTCAATATAGCTTCTTGTTATCGTTTTAGATCGAGACAATACATCGCTTATTTACAGTCGCTATTCGCAAAACAAAACTTATAGAGCCAAACATCTAGTTATCATCATCACGATCATCATCATCATCATCATCATCATCATCCTCATCGTCATCATCATCATCATCATCATCATCATCGTCATTATTATTATTATTATTGTTATTATTATTATTATTATTATTATTATTATTATTATTATATTATGCTATTTCACTTCTCATTAGCACACATTAAATTCACTCAAACTCAGGCGCTGGTGGTTAGATGCATGTGAGTGTGTATATTTATGTATATGAATGCGTGTGCATATATATATAATATATATTATATATATAATATATATAATATATATATATATATAACCCATATATACAACCATATATATATATTAACATATATGTATATGCATAATAAGTAATATAAGTATGTGTGTGCAATATATATATATATATATATATATATATATATATATATATATGTATATATGCATGTATATATATACGTATAAGCAACTTATTTGCTCACACAGACGCACACACACACACACGAATACAAAGATACGCTCACACCTGTACACATGATACATCGATTCTCAATTCTGACTTTGTGTATGTGCTTATTCGTTTATGTGCGTATGTCTGTATGTATATATGTATGCATGTACGTATGTATGTACGTATGTATGCATATATGCAACCATACATTATGCGTGTAAGTACGTACGCTTCTGTATTTTTCTCTATTTTAATACTTGTGTTCCAATGGGATGTTTTTCCGTCTTTTGAAATCACTTACATGTTTATAATTTCATAGTGTGTCCAAACATTGCCACTCCCTCTGCTTCCGCGACCCCTATCAATCAAAAACTGGGCGATAGGGGTTGTTTTTTAGTGGCGGTGGGAGCCAAATCTATCACACACTATTGAATGACAAACCAAGACGCAAGCATGACTCTCTGATTACTGAATTCTCCTCGAACCAAGATGGTAGCATCCGTCTTCTCTGTCCCCCATTCCTGCTAGAGTCTTGGCGGGTAGAGTCTTCAGGAATCTATCATAATCATCCGTCATTAGACTTCCCAGCTGGATTCTCGAGCATAACCAGCTAAGACTGTTGGCATCATCTAACCATTTCGTTCATATTCTGCCCCTACGTCTCATACGGATTGGCTCGGCTTAAAAGAAACCGTCTTCCGATTCCTTTCTGCAACATTCTAATCTCAAATCCATAGTACCGGAGCTGGGACTTTTCAATGCAGAGAAGTAGCGGCTCGACCTGGGAAGATACCTGATCTGCGAGTAGTGCTCCTTGTCGAGTAAAGTTACTCCAGAAACTCTTCGGAGGAACCCCTTTTCAGCCACTAGTATTCGCGATTGTATTCTTGAAACTTAGATGGTTTCAAGTTCAATACCATTGCACAGCACTTCGAGCATGCATTGTGCACCATATACTCAGGTAAATCAATCACCTTGTAAGAGAAACTGGGAGACGGAAGGAAACTGTCTGAGGATGTATCAATGGGGTACAAATTATATGTATATATATGTATTATATATATATATATATAATATATATATATATATATATATATATATATATATATATATATGAAAGACAGTTTGAAAATGCAATTTTAAAGAGCTTATTCACTTGACCGGTTTCACTTTTTTTAGAAAAACATTGTCAAAAGTAAAATATAAAGCTTTGTGTAAGCTTTGTTTTGTTAAGTACTAGTTATCACAAAGTTTTAAAATACATATATACATTCTTTGATAATAATAAGAAAACTGTTTAAAAATAGTTTACAAGAAAGTATTTAAGAAAATATTCAAAAAAGTATTAGGAGCTCAGAAAATCATGTTTGTTTGGTAGTATATATTATTATATATATAGATATATATATATATATATACATACACAGACATACTTTTCTAAAAAGTGAAACCGGTCAAGTGAATAAACATCTTTAAAATTGCATTTTTCAAACCTTCTTTCCATATATTTCCACCCGTGTGAAACCTTACAACTTCATTTTGTTATATATATATTATATATATATATATTATAATATATTATATAATAATATAATATATATATATATATATATAATATATATATATATATATATATATATATTATATTTATGTATATAAATTTAGATGAATGTCTTTTCATTTTTCTGCCAGCGTGATTGTGCTGTCTGCCGTATCTCAGATTGTTTCTCATGAAATTTATCTGCTTCCCTCTTGATGCTTTTCAATGCATATGCTGAAATTGAAGCAGCTTTGTCTAAACCCCTTTCTCTATTGTTACCATTCCATGTCCCCAAATTCTGTTCTTACAATAACAGCTTCTTTTGAATAGCGGATTTGAATCTGAAGGAGAATGCTCTGATCCAAAAGCCCATTTCTTTCAGCTGCATCGTTAGTAGCTGATGAACAACTTCAATCAAATGTTTACTGAAATCCCCTGGCAGTACTCCTGCAAAAGTATTAAACAACGACAAGTGATTGGTTGCATTGCTATTTCAGTAACCAAGCAATTCGTGGTGATTGATCCTATTATGTGGAGACGCAATGGCCCAGTGGTTAGGGCAGCGAACTCGCGGTCGTAGTTTCGCGGTTTCGATTCCCAGACCGGGCGTTGTGTGTGGTTATTGAGCGAAAACACCTAAAGCTCCACGAGGCTCCTGCAGGGGGTAGTGGAGACCCCTGCTGTACTCTATCGCCCCAACTTTCTCTCATTCATTCTTCTTGTTTCTGTTGTACATGTATTTCAAAGGGCCATCCTTGTCACACTCTGTTTCACGCTGAATCTCTCCGAGAACTACGTTAAGGATACACGTGTCTGTGGAGTGCTCAGCCACTTGCACGTTAATAAATGAACTGCGACCTCACTGGTGCCAAGCTGTATCGGCCTTTGCCTTTCCCTTGGATAACACTGGTGGTGTGGAGAGGGGAGGCCGGTATGAGTGGGCGACTGCTGGTCTTCCATAAACAACCTTGCCCAGACTTGTACCTGGAAGGGTTACTTTCTAGGTGCAATCCCATGGTCATATATGACCGAAGGGGGTCACAATATAATCCTATTATAGAGAGAAAGAGAGAGAGAGAGAAAGTAAAAGACAGATAGACAAGCAGAGAGATAATTATGTACATATATATATATGTGTGTGTGTGTGTGTGTGTGTGTGTGTGTGTGTGTGTGTGTGAGAGAGAGAGAGTATACGCATGTATCTTTTGGCAAAATTGTGAACGCATCTCAAAAAAGGCTTGGAAGCATTTCATCTGACTTGCCGAGGTCAAATTTACCTTTCATCTTCTCGGGGTCGATAAAATAAAGTACCAGTCAAGTACCCTCATCCATAATTTCAGGTCTTGTGCCTATTAATAGAAAGGAAGTACCAGTGAATTTTTACGAATGCTTCGGCTAATGCTTTAATATTGACATGCTGCTTCCCTACATCGGTACGTCTGAAAAACCGGCAGCGTGCAACTCAGGGCTGTCTCTTTACTCTTTACTCTTCTACTTGTTTCAGTCATTTGACTGCGGCCATGCTGGAGCACCGCCTTTAGTCGAGCAAATCAACCCCAGGACTTATTCTTTGTAAGCCTAGTACATATTTTATCGGTTTCTTTTGCCGTACCGCTAAGTTACGGGGGCGTAAACACACCAGCATCAGTTGTCAAGCGATGCTGAGGGACAAACATAGACACACAAACCCATGCACACACATGCATTACATGCATACATACATATATATATATATATATATATATATATATATATATATATATATATATATACGACAGGTTCTTTCAGTTTCCGTCTACCAAATCCACTCACAAGGCTTTGGTCGGCCCGAGGCTATAGTGGAAAACACTTGCCCACGGTGTCACGCAGTGGGACTGAACACGGAACCATGTGGTTCGTAAACAAGCTACTTACCTCACAGCCACTCCCTCTATCATTTAATGTATGTGTTTGTGTATGCGTGCGTCGCAAGAGTGGGGATAGATAAAGGTAGGCAGGATACATACGTATGTATGTATGTATTTGTGCATGTAAGCCATGTCAAGCGCAGTTGTACTGACAGAGAGTAAACATTATTCGTAGCATTGCCATAGAAGCTGGAGAAGTAATCAAGCTTTTTCCTATGGAAACTTGTTGGCTGAATCGCATTCATTTAATTAGAACTGGCATTTCATTGTAGTTTCCAAGTATTTGTTCACTTCAACGTTCCCATAACATTAATGCAAGCGCTACCGCCGCCACCATCTTCCCTACCTTTTTCCGTTTCGCGTCTAATGTAATACGATACCATCTTGTAAATGAAATAACAAGGAATCGAGAGAGAAAGAATGAAACGATAGAACAAAAACTGTTGTTGTTACGTGTGAATCGCTCATTGTTGGACGAACGCATGACGGATTAATAATATATATGTGTACATGATAGGAATTTGAATTTACGTTCGAACAATGTTTGTGAATGAGAGAGATTTTTTTCCTTCTTCCTCTTTTGTTTCTCTCCTTCCTTCCAACCATCTCACACCACGCAATTTCATCTCTTCTCGTTGCATCTAATCTCACATCAACTCAGCTCATCATTCCAAATCTTTCGTGAACATTTTGCGTAAATTCTCCCATTCCGTTTTTAATTCCTATTCCGTCTTGCAATCGTCTAGGACAGGGGTGTCGAAAAACTTTAGGTAAATTTACTCCTAAAATCGGGGAAGTCGATTTGCTGTTGTTGTTGGATGCGTAATGTTTAGTAATTTGAGTTATAATTTTCTAAAAGATACAAGTGTGAAATAAAAATTAGATGTAGGCCTGACTTGTAAAAACAAAAATAGAAAAAAAAATAGGCGCAGGAGTGGCTGTGTGGTAAGTAGCTTGTTTACCAACCACATGGTTCCGGGTTCAGTCCCACTGCGTGGCACCTTGGGCAAGTATCTTCTACCATAGCCTCGGGCCGACCAAAGCCTTGTATGTGGATTTCGTAGACGGAAACTGAAAGAAGTCTGTCGTATATATGTATATATATATTTATATAGGTGTGTGTGTGTGTGTGTGTGTGTGTTTGTGTGTCTGTGTTTGTCCCCCTAGCATTGCTTGACAACCAATGCTGGTGTGTTTACGTCCCCGTAACTTAGCGGTTCGGCAAAAGAGACCGATAGAATAAGTACTGGGCTTACAAAGAATAAGTCCCGGGGTCGATTTGCTCGACTAAAGGCGGTGCTCCAGCATGGCCGCAGTCAAATGACTGAATCAAATAAAAGAGTAAAAGAGTATGCGTGACAGTGTGGTAAAAAGCTTGCTTCCCAACCACATGATTCCAGGTTCATTCCCACTGCATTCCCACTTTCAAACCTTGTAGGCAGATGTTTTATTATTATTATTATTATTTGTTTCTTAATCCTTGATTATTATGTCTGGATGATTAGCTTTGCCTGTGTGGTAAGTAGCTTGTTTACCAACCACATGGTTCCGGGTTCATTCTCACTGCGTGGCACCTTGGGCAAGCGTCTTCTACTACTATAGCTTCGGGCCGACCAGAGCCTTGTGAGTGGATTTTGTAGGCGGAAACTGAAAGAAGCCTGTCGTATATATATATATATATATATATGTGTGTGTGTGTGTGTGTGTGTGTGCGTGTGTGTGTGTGCGTGTGTGTGTATGTATGTATATATGTATGTGTGCGTTTGTGTGTCAGTGTTTGTCCCCCCCAACATCGCTTGACAACTGATGCTGGTGTGTTTACGTCCCCGTAACTTAGCGGTTCGGCAAAAGAGACCGATAGAATAAGCACTAGGCTTACATGGAATAAGTCCTGGGGTCGATTTGCTCGACTAAAAGCGGTGCTCCGGCATGGCCGCAGTCAAATGACTGAAACAAGTAAAAGATTATTATTATTATTATTATTATCATAATCAAATTTCGCCGACATCGACTTTGCTTTTCATCCTTTCTGAGCCAATATGTCAAGTATCAGTGAAACACAGGGGTTGATGTAATTGACACGTCTCCTGCCCACAAATTTGAGGCCTTGTGCCTCCAGTAGAAAGGATTATAATAATAACTATTATTATTTAAGACTCAGCTCGTGGATTTCAATGAAGACGGACGTGTGTTCGTGAGCTGTAAATTTTCGAGCAATTTTTACAGATAACTAGCAGTATCGCACGGCGTTGCTCGGGTTTGTAAGGGAAATAACTATATAAGCATTTTTAGAGAGTTACTTCCCTTATAGATGCCAATTCGGGCTTTCTTAGCCATTTTTGTTTTGGTGTCTTCAAGCCATGAAGTCGGTGTTCTAAAAGAACGCTGGTCTCCTTGACAACGCATTACGACGTTGATTTCTTTACACTCCCTTCCCCACAGCTTCACGAGGGAGGGAAGAAGGGGGAGAAGCAAACAGGTGCAGCTGTGAGCGTGGATGCCAACTCCGCCGCCATTGACACACGAAAGATTATGCATTAAAATGGAATAAAAAATGATGTTAAATTATTTTTAAAATCGTAGACTCAACCTTGACGCGCGCTAATAGCCAGACGGGCTCGATATGAATCACGACTATAAGATACCCGAATTTGGTTAAACTGCACCGCAAAATCTGGGAGTAGTTAGGAATCTAAATCGAAGGGGACAGACACTCACACGACTACAGTTTTTACAGATAATATCGTTGCATCTGAAACTTTTTTTACGACATGTCTGTGGCCAGGCCGACTGGGCTCTTGCTGAGCTGAGCAGTTAGGCAAAACTTTTCTCCTTCTGGGGGCGAATTTTCGATTTAAATTCTCCATTTTTTCATTTTACCATTTTTAGAATTTGTAAAAATATCCTTGGAAATGAATGTCAGCTCTTCTTTTCTTTTCGATTTCTCCCCCTTCGCTGTCAGAAGACAGCCAAAAAAAAAAGTGTTGAAATTAATTATCTCCGCCCACTCCGCGCCTTAAAACGCAGAGAGACGGACGTCCAAAGTCTTGCTCGCACGTGCAACGCTGAGTAACAGAAAGAAAAGGAAGAAAAGAAACGCGAGAAAGAAGAGGAAAAGAGCAAGGAAATTCAGCTAATGGACACTGCTAGCGTCGCAACACCTGTGAATCCAAGTCCACCCACTACTCCAACACAATGAACACCCATCAAGAACATATTAATGCATTCAACAGCCGAGGTTTTATTTCAACAGCAAAACCAAGCAATCTATATATATATATACGGCTGAAGTTGTCTGTGTGTGGCAGGTTTGGTAGCCTTCAACTAACACTATCTCCTCCGAGTCCCAGCGGCGCAAGTTGACCAAAGTTGAGAGTATGATAGAAGGCTTGCTCTTCATTTCGTAGAAGATAAAATTCAAATCGGACCATGTTAAGACCAAAAATTATTTACATCAAAAAGTTGCTTTTTTTTCTATGAAAATCCCTATTTTTTACGATTTTTGACTGCTGTGTCGCCATTTTTCGGTGTATTTCAACCAGAAAAATGTTCACTTAAAGAGAATAACAAGCTACATAATGCAAATGTTTTTACTTTTCAAAAATACCAATTCTAAAGCGTCGACACAAACCCGAGCAACGCCGGGTGATACTGCTAGTGAATTTATAAATATTTCTTTAGAATCTCTCAAAGACTACAGAAACATTTTAAAAAGAAAAACCGAAAGATGTGTTTTGATAGGGAAAACAAACAAACGTACTATAGTGTACAAAACTATATCATAAAAAAATAAACGTATAGAAACCGACACAAAACAAGCAGTTGAATGCGGCACAATTGAAGTTAGATTTGCTACAGAAGACGTAGCAAAACAACATTCAACAACCCAGCTGAGAAACAGTGAACTTGTCCTACTTCCAACATACTTGGGACGGCTCGTCGCCAAGATAAAAATACTGGAGATTCCACCAGAAATGGACGCTTGCTGGATTGTCGCGGCCGTCCTTCACGACTTGGAAGATAAAATCAGAATCATCCAAGTCGAGAAACAATGAAAAAACAACTTGACTGGTCAGGAATTGCTTAGTCCATAAGCAATGCCGGAAAAAAAGCATCATTTAGGGGCCAACCAACGAAAATGATTGTTGTACGCAAAAGAATTAATCAGACCCAATCTGAAATAGCAAAAATCAGCATGAGATTGCAAAGAAAGTAACATGCTGTTTTGAATGGCGTGCAACTAGAATCTGAAGAATATTCTCAGTTTGAAAAAGCCATACATGTACATATATATAGCCACAATCACACACCTACAAACACACAGACACACACACAAATACACACACATACACACACGCACACTCACACATACAAACATGCATTCACAAAATATACATATATGTATGCACAATATACATACATGTGTGCACGAAACAAGTGTACATGTTTGAAAATACGGTAGTAATAAATTTATATACACGCATACACATTACACACATTTCTTTCTAACAGACGCATATACATGTACATACGTGCGTATGTATGTATTTATTTATTTATGTATGTATTTATGTATGTATGTATGTATGTATGTATGTATGTATGTATGTATGTTTGTATGCATGTATGTATGTATGTATGTATGTATGTATGTATGTTGTATGCATGTATGTATGTTTGTATGCATTTATGTATGTAGGTATGTATGTACGTATGTATGTATGTATGTTTGTTTGTATATATGTATGTATGTTTGTTTGTATGTATGTATGTATGTATGTATGTATATAATGTATGTATGTAAATGTGTATATGTATGTATGTGTATATGTATATATGTAGGTTAGTGTTTGCTTGTTTTTTCGAAATTCGAGCATAATTTTAGGGACGTTACGTTAGTCTTGTTGGTAACAACCATAATAACAAAAACAACAAAAGCAACAAGTATTATATAAATAGCAATACGCCTACACTCCCTTGGTAAAACTGAAATGGTACGTCTTGTTCATGGAGAGATAATAAACTTGATATAAACACAACTGTGGACCCCAAACAGATTTGCTAATTTAGGAAGATACTTTCTTAAATACAAGAAAAAAGAAGAGGAGCAGGGGAAATACCAGTCCTAGAAATAGAATATCGATAAGAATAAATATACAGAGATACAGACAAAAAAAAGAGGAGAAAAATGCTCCAAGAAATATACAAAGAATGAATATTTAAATTTTTTTTTTTGAATCTATAAACGTTGCGAAAAAAATCAATAAGATATTCGTTGTGCATGCAAAATAAATATATAAGGAATGGAGAAATAAAAACACCTTGTATATACCTACAGACTATCGACCAATAAAAGCCAAACTGGAACTGCACCAACGTAAATATGAACGGAATTGTAGATGAGAAAGATCTAAATGCAGAAATATCTGAAAGTAGGAAATAATTATGTGAATGTGGGTGTAGTTAAAGAATTTAAAATCAATAAGATTTCTTTCTATGGACCAAGCAAAATACGTTCTTACACTCCTAAATATAATAATAACAATACATGGTAACGATAAAGGTAAAACAAAAAATTGGGGGAAATGGAATCGTAGAATAGATATAGAATAGACAAACTGGAAATACTTCTGTATATTATTATCTCTGATTAGTAGGGAGTTTCGAAGTGGCTGATAAACACGCTAGAACTAGCAGCCAAAATTTTTCTCACCTTGCTGCTTTATGTCTTACATAATGGTTTCTGATTTAGGCCCAAGGCATAAAAATTTCTAGTGGAAAGGATTAATCGATACCTTTGACCGTAATTGCTTGAATTCCTTTTATTCTTTTACTTGTTCCTGTTATTTGACTGCAGCCATGCTGGATCACCACTATATACGGTATATAGGGTATGGGGTATTTTCGGCGAAGAAATCGACCCCAAGATTTATTCTTCGTAAGCCCAAGTACTTGTTTTATTGGTCACTTTTGCCAAACCGCTAAGTTAACGGGGACGTAAGCATACCAATATCTGTTGTCAAGCGATGGGGAGGGGTACGAATATAGACACAAAGACACACATAAATATATATATATACATCACGTGATCACGTGACCGACCAGGCTATCAGATGTTGCTACACATTGCTGGTCACAATGCGCTTCGCATTGTTTTAGCCTTCAAATGACGCCACCCCGCTGGCTAAGCGAGCAGTCCAACAGAAGAAAAAATGAGAGAAAGTTGTGTCGAAAGAGTACAGCAGGGATCGCCAACGACCTCTGCTGGAACCTCGTTGAGCTTTAACGCCCGGTCTGGGAATCGAAACCGCGATCCTACGACTGCGAGTTCGCTGCCCTAACCACTGGGCGATTGCGCCTCCACCATCTGATCAAAGTCCAGAAATGGTGAGGGCTTTGAGCAAGTCGATTACAGCGATCCCAGTACTTGTCTGATACTTAATTTTATCGACCCCAAACAGATGAAACGCAGAGTTGACTTCCACAGGATTTGAACTCAAAGCCGAAAGAAACATCAATTAAGCATTTCGTTCGACGCACTAACAGTTCTGCCACCTTGCCACTTTTCCATCTTAAAGAATAATTTTTTATTTCAGCACAAGGCCAGAAATTTTGAATGGAAAGGATTACTTGATACTTTTGACTGCAGTACTTAACTGGTATATAATTTTATCAATTCTAAAAGGATGAAAATAATGTTGTACTTAGTGGTATTTGATCTTAGAACTTAAAGTGTCGGAAAAAATGCCTCAAAGTGTTTCTTTCCAACACTTTGATGACTGTGGCAGCACACCACTGTTTAATGATATTATTCTTCTTAATTTAGATACAAGGCCAAGGCGGTGAGCTGGCAGAAACGTTAGTACGCCGGGCGAAATACGCAACCGTATTTCGTCTGCTGTTACGTTCTGAGTTCAAATTCCGCCGAAGTCAACTTTGCCTTTCATCCTTTCGGGGTCGATAAATTAAGTACCAGTTACGTACAGGGGTCGATGTAATCGACTTAATCTGTTTGTCTGTTGTTGATTGTCCTGTCTGTGTTTATCAGTGGAGAAAAACTGTTTTGTCTAAAGTAATATTATCGCTTTATAAAACGGTAAAGCTCTCTTCGGTCATGAATGACCATGAGATTGGACCTAGAAAATTCCTCTCCGAGGCACATGTCTGGGAAAGGTTATCTATGGAAGGCCAGCAGTCGCCACCGATGTTTTCGAAGGGAAAAACATATTCATTTCTGACACATCACTTCCACAGATATACCCTGTTTCCATTTCTAGCAACTCGCAGCAGTTGTAAACATTTTGCATGTAGTGAAGAATTATGATTACCAACCACAAATTAAGTCCAGTGAAAAAATTATTTTTAACTATGAATCAATTCACTCATTTGTTTACTTCAAAGACACATTCCTCTTGCATCTGTTCACCTGATACACACACATAACACATACACTATATATTTAAGCTTCCTTTCGGTAGTTGCAAAGTGTGTTTCGTAAAAGATGGAAGTATATAGCAAGTATGTTGCGAGTGAAAGAACCTGTTTAAACGAGAATATAAAAAGGAGAAAGGAAAGTCTTCAGTGTGAGTATGTGGTTTGTGGGGTCGACCGCGTCCTAAGCTTCATTTTTTGTAAATAACTCATTCTCATTTAATTGTATATATTTTAATTGTTTGTTTATTCATACGTTTCGTCTCATTCGATACACTGAACCCAATGTTCGTTTTGTCTGTCCTCGTATCGTCCCCTCATTTTCTCAACCTCATGGTTAATAAAGAAATTGACTGATGATTTCATTCAACGTCAGAGGGTATGAGAACCACGCTGGTTAGCTCACCAACTTTTTCTCATAACAGGCATTTAGTAGACCCCACCGGGCACTGCCCAATCATTTGTTTTGTTATATATAATTTTCTGGGGTTTTTTTCTTTTGGTTCTTAGAATTACATTTTTTTAAATCAGTGTGCGTCTTCCATAAAGCTGTGTCTAACATGGCGCAAAAAATATTGTAATATATACACGGCAACGCTAATTGTCAGAAAGGAAAATGTATACTCCTGCATAACATCTCGTACAGAATCACTTAAGCCCAAAACACACAACGTGGGAAAGAGACATATTGAGATAATTAAACAGGAGATATATCGATATTTGTTGATAGATCGATAACAGAAATGTTTAGCTGTAAAAAGAGGAAATATCATAAACATATCGACAAAAAGAAAATGAAGTATATAAAATTAAAGAACACTTAAGCAAAAAACCTTTGCTAAATTATTTTTTTAAATATACATTTATCAGATATTAACTTATGGTCGAAACAATGCAAAATGAAATTCAAAATAGAATACAGAACTATAGTTGAAGTTTAACGCTATATTTCTTCGATATTTGGGGGTTAGTACCCCTTCATCAGGACACTGGAGACAAAGGAGATGACATATAGTTGTTATCTTTGCTCAGATATGTGAGAGAAGGTAGCGGCATACGCAGACTGGTGTTTGTTGTTGTAGTAGCCAGTCTGTTTCGCATAGCCTTGTTAGTTGTTTAATGCTGGTTTTAGTTTGTTAAATACGATAGCTTCCTTGATTCGAAAACAAAAATATTTTGTAATAGAAAGCGTTGGTGAAGATGCGTTGAGTTCGATTCCTAGACCGAGCTGTGTGTTATATTCTTGACCAAGACATTTTATTTCATGTTACTTCAGTTCACTCAGCTGTAGAAATGAGTTGGGAATGTCACTGGTGCCAAGCTGTATCGGCCTTTGTTTTTCCCTTCGATAACATCGGTGGCGACTGCTGGTCTTCCATAGATAGCCTTTCCCAGACATGTGCCTCGGAGAGGAACTTTCTAGCTCCAGTCTCATGGTCATTCTGACAGAAGGAGGCTTTACCCTTTTATAAAGCGATAATATTACTTTGGACAAAACAGTTTTTCTCCAATACCGAATAATTTCATAATGAACAAAATTAAAACAAAAAGCGAAACGAAACGAAGATAATGTCGCGGTAACAGGAACAGAAACCGAAATTTTAGTGATACAGTTGACGAAACCAACAAGCAACTGAAGTCAACTAATTATGATAAAATACTAACTTGAATTTACCCATCAAATATAAATTTGTAAATTTGTAAATATCAAATATTTCTGCTAGCGGCGAGCTAGCAGAAACGTTAGCACGCCGGTCGAAATACTTAGCAGCATTTCGTCTGCCGTTACGTTCTGAGTTCAAATTCCGCCGAGGTCCACTTTGCCTTTCATCCTTTCGGGGTCGATAAATTAAGTACCAGTTGCGCTCTGGGGTCGATATAATCGACTTAATCCGTTTGTCTGTCCTTGTTTGCCCTCTCTGTGTTTAGCACCTTGTGGGTAGTAAAGAAATAGGTATTTCGTCCACCGCTACGTTCTGAGTTCAAATTCCGCCGCGGTCGACTTTGCCTTTCATCCTTTCGGGGTCGATTAAATAAGTACCAATTACGCACTGAGGTCGATATAATCGACTTGATCCGTTTGTCTGTCCTTGTTTGTCCTCTCTGTGTGTACCCCTCTGTGGGTAGTAAAGAAATAGAAATAGGTATTTCGTTTGTCTCTATGTTCTGAGCTCAAATTCCGCCGAGGTTGACTTTGCCTTTCATCCTTTCTGGGTCGATTAAATAAGTACCAGGTACGCACTGGGATCGATATAATCGACTTAATCCGATTGTCTTTCCTTGTTTGTCCCTTCTGTGTTTAACCCCTTGTGGGTAGTAAAGAAATAGGTATTTCGTCTGCCGCTACGTTCTGAGTTCAAATTCTGCCGAGGTCGACTTTGCCTTTTCGGGGTCGATAAATTAAGCACTATTTGCGTACTGGGATCGATCTAAGCGATTGGCTCCCTCCCTGAAAATTTCAGGCCTTATGCCTAGAGTAGAAACGAATAAGTACTTTGTGAAAGAGCCAGAAATGATTTTTTCATAGTTGACTAAAGGGAAAACTAATTTAACCTCAAAGCCGAAAGAAACAAGAAACTTACAAAAGTACAGTTCTGTTTGCCTGCAGTATTCAAAGTCTTAACATTAACGTCAATAAAAAAGAAATTAAATATGATTATTTTTGTGGAGGGAAATAACACACATTCAGACAAGCAGGGGGTATAACACAAGGGAATAAATATGTGAATATAAGCATACGATCTTGACATTAATTTCAATGAAAATGAATTATAAATTATCGCTTGTACAAAAGGGAAATAATACACATCTAGAATAACAGAAAGCATAGCATTGGGGTATATGTCAATAATTGATCGGTAGCCACTACACACATTTTTTTCTCGCCTTGTTTCTTTCTGTGTTCCTTTCTGTAGAAGAGCGTAGGCTCGAAACGTAAAAGACTTTTTCAATTCCTGAGCGTTATACTAATACATCTGTTTGTTTTGTACACAACCTGTTTTCGTCTTTTGTCTTTTTTCGTGAATTCTCCCCATATAGGCGCAGGCATGGTTTCGTGGTAAGAGCTTGCTTCTCAACCACATGATTCCGGGGTTATTCCAGCTGCATGGCACCTAAGGCAAGTGTCTTCTACTATAGTCTCAGGCCAACCAAAGCCTCGTGCATGGATTTGGTAAACGGAAACTGAAAAGATCCCGTTATGTGTGTGAGTGTGTGTGTGTGTGTGTATGTGTGTGTCTGTGTCTGTGTATGTGTCTATCTGTGTATATGTCTGTGTTTTTGTGCCTGTCTTTGTCTCCCACCACCGATTGACAACCGGTGTTGGTTTGTTACTCCCAGTAACTTAGCGATTCGGCAAACAGTCCGATGGAATAGATAACAGGCTTTAAAAAAATAATAGATACCAGGATCGATTTGTTCGAGTGAAAATTCTCCAAGTCGGTGCCCCAGCATGGCTGCAATTTAATGACTGTAACAATAAGAATAAAAGAATATACTATCAACTGACAAACTAGAATTAAAGATTGTAGATTGATAAAAGAAAGGATAAAAATGACAAGAAGACTTTTCAGTGTTCTGCATTTTTATAATCTGCAAACAAAATTCAGTCTTTGAAACAGTATTGCTGATAAGAACTTCATTTGAAAATGCCATTCGCAAATAGAAGGTGTAGAGAAGAAAGAAAGGCATTATAAAGGCCAAATCTATTCCTAGAAGAAAATGGGATAGTGCACGAACAACCAATTTCTCTTCGCTGCTTTAATGTCCAAAATGTGGTGCCTTAAAACCAGTATGAGGATCCAAATATTGTATAGTATAGTCATAACTACGTTAAGTAAGGGAAAAAAGATGAATAGCTATCATGGATCTTTGGCCATAGGTATGCTGGATCTAGGCTAGCCTGTGGCTAAGCAGCAACAGCAACAGAAGCAATAACCAGACTAAACATAATGAATGTGAACATACGCCAGCTATCGTATGCATGAACTCAGGCATGGTCGTCAGGTTGAGAAGCTACTCTGAGTAATTATTGGATTGTCCGGAAAGGTCATGCCGATTTATAGTAGCTTACCTTTCGACTTATTTTAGAACATGGTTGAGTGCATCAAATAGGATTTCACTACACCTCCATTTAGAGCACAGTTTAAGCTATCTTTTCGTGGAAGAAGGTTTATGTTCCTATGACCTGTGTTAATTCTATAACCCTTTAAAATGGAAGATAAAGTTCAATTTCGGCAATTGATGCTCTGGAAAAATTGCTGCAGCTCGGCTGGAATGTGTTACCCCACCCTCCATATTCACCAGATATTGCCCCTTCGGATTTCCACTTATTCAGGTCTCTGCAGAATAGTCTTAATGCTAAAAATTTCAGTTCCTTGGATGATGTAAAAAGATACCTTGATGAATTCTTTGCCACGAAACCACCTCAATTCTGGGAAGGGGGTATTTTCAAGTTAAAGGAAAGATGGAGACGCATTGTGCAACAAAATTATTCATATTTGGTTGATTAAAAATGTAATGGTAAGTATTTATTGACCTTTTTCTTTCCTTTAAAAATAGGCAGGAACTTTCCGGACAACCCAATAGATCCCATAGCACATTCTGATTAAGCAAAATTTTGTGATTTGAATATATTTGATGGCAAATGTAAGGAAACGTGCAGCAAGTACACACGTATGCACACAGATAAACAGATTTATATAGTATAAATGCAATGAAGGATAAAAGTAACGATACAGGAAGAGAAAGGATTTTACAAATGAGATACTAGCATGAAAACCAGTAGTGCAAGAACATCCACTTTCTCTTCGCTGCTTTAATGTTCAAAATGTGGTGCATTAAACCCAACATGAGGATCCAAATATCGAATAATGTATTCATAGCTACACTAAGTCGGCGAAAAAGTTCAATGGTCATCATAGATCTTTGGTCATAGGTATGCTGGATCTAGGCTGACCTGAGGCTTGAGTAGAAAGACTAAATGCCTTTTCGTTTTGGACGCTAGTCCTTCATCGGAAGAATGAAAGAGAGCATAGGGGGTGTGAGAAAGGGAATAGATGTTGAGGGGGAGACAAAGGATTAAAAAACAAGTGAAATTATTGTATAGGGAGATGTGTAAAGAAGGGAGAAAGAGAAGTGGGAGGGAAAATGCAAGCATAAGAATGTATCCCTGTTTGATAGTGGGTACGAGAAACGAGTGTTGTGTGTTTTAATATGTACGTATGTATGTATGTGTGTATGTGTGCATGTATGTATGTATGTGTGTATGTATGTATGTATGTATGTATGTGTGTGTGTATGTATGTATGTATGTATGTATGTATGTATGTATGTGTGTGTGTATGTATGTATGTATGTATGTATGTATGTATGTATGTATGTATGTATGTATGTATGCAGAGGTATGCATGGCAAGTGTGGAAATGTGATATTGGTTAATAGTAGTGATGTCTGATTTTGTGTGTGTGTGTGTGTGTATGTATATCTGCATGTCCTCGTCAGGTGAATGGTGTGAAAGAAGTTATATGTGAAGGTGAGAGCAAGTGTGAGTGTGAGAAAATTAAGGTATTGGTGAAGCAAACGAGATGGCAGGGGCAATGGACTATTGTGTGCGCCTGTGTGTATGTGTGTGCTTATATGCCTATGTGTACGTGTGTATGTATGTGCACGTATGCATGAGTGTGTAGGTATGTGTGCGCGACTGTTACTGCTATTTCTACTCCTCTTCACTTAAAGTGTCTCTGCGCATTCTGGAAAATCTTGTAGATTCTGTGCTTCTGGTTTAAGCGTCATCCATTCGTATTTTCCTCGTTTTCTCTGCAATAGTTTCAGACAAGAGATCGTAAGTTTCCGTCGTCTACTCATACATAGACTTATCTTCATAAAAATGTTATTTTCAAAGACACTAAAACAATTATCCAGTGTGTGATTGCTTCCCCATGACACTCATCTATGTATTAAAACGCTACTTACTAGAATGTCTTACAAATGTCATGTGTAACAAATTTAATTTTCATTGGTCATTAATATAAGTGATTTGTATACGTCTAAAGTTATCCCAATAGCTTGATTTACCTTCTTAAAAATGTCATTACATTAAGCTTCTAGCGAATAATCATCGCTGACCATAAACGTTCATATGTAACTCGTCTGATATGTTTAGTCGATTAAATATTTATTCTTTTCGTTTATTCGGTATTCATAATTTTTTGGCTTTATTCGTGTTGAGCCGATTACTTTACCTATATCGACAAGCCCTTATATCACAATATAACAAGATGTGTACTAAGTAGTGTTGAATGAAATATGACTGTGTACAATAATATTTAACATATTCGTGTACACTCGGGCATTGATGGAATGTCAATAGGACGCAGAAATTGACTTGAGAGAAAAAATTGTACCGAATAAATAATATAGGTGAAAAGCACGTCACTGGGCCATAAATTACATCATCAGACTTCAGGACGCGTACATTTCTGTGACACATACTGATGAAGTGTAATGACGCAGAAATGCTTGTGTTCTACCGTCCGAGAACGTCATTCATGGTCCAGTGGTGTATTATTTTTGTTGTTTTGCACATATTGCCTACAAGACGATTTCTCTGTCCAGTGCACACGAACGTATTAAATATGATTGTACGCACCTATATCTCAATATTAGTTTACTTTTATGCTTCTTGAATAAACAACATCAACAATTCAAACTGGAAAATGCTTTCTATAAATCCATTCGCTTCTTTCTATTCCATTTCTGACTATTTTTGCCATGATGTAATTTTTTTAGAACAACAAACACGACAGAGCACATCCCTACAGTACCCTGCTCCCATCTTAAAATTTAACAGAGAGTAAACGATTATGGTTCCTCGAAATTTACTTCTTGCTTGTTTTTTAGTAATTACCATCAAACCACACTAATGCATACTAATGTTGTGCCTTCAAAACAGTACACATATATATGCAATCAGAGCTTACAAAATCTACAAAAGCCATTTTCGAAGTCTGTCTTAAGTGGATGTATGTTGTATAAAATGGCTGATCAAAAACATCTGATCATTACAATCTTACACAGCTCGCATATCCACGTGCTACCTGTTTTTGATATTTTTCCTGGAATCCCAACTAATCCAAGGGCTTTTCGGTTTTACTTTTTAATTGCTCGATGGCATCTCCTTGACAGAAGTTTTATGTAGTCTCTTCAGCTCTTCATGCGTTTCAGGAATTAACAGATAATTTCTCCTATTAAATCCCTTGTTCATGACTGCGTTAAAATGGCATTTTCTCTCTTTCTTGCACGATTATATTAGATCTTATTAGTTCCCCAGCAATGCTATACACAAGTTGTCTTTTTGATCTCATTGCTTTGCCTGTAATATTATGTATTATTTCAAAAGCTTTTATGATTCCTTTCCTGCTACATTTAGTAATTTCTCTACTTCATCAGTTTTCATTTCCAGAAGCCTTTTTAAAAATCTTTTCCTGCATCTTTTCACACTCTCTATTGAGACTCCAATATTAACTATTTCAAATATAATGTTCATCTTATACTCTCTTCAAGTTTCAGAATTCTCTCTCGTTCCTTTCGTTGCTCAATAACTTCCCATGTCTCATGCGAAATCCATTTTATCTTTCTTCAGCCCAGAACACCTTCGGTTACATATTGATGTACTTCCTTTGCATTCTAACACGGGTCATTGATGTTCACGTCTTCAGCTATAGCTTCAGGCACAACATATTGATTTCGACACTCAATTACAAATTCACATTTACTTCTATCGTCTTTCAACTTTGGTAGTCCTTCCTTCTCTTTAGCCCTTACCATCAAATAGAATTGTCCCCATTACTAACTAATGTCACTCTTGATATGACATACTGGTATGTTCTAACATCTAACAGCAAGCAGTTCCTTACATTGCCGATTTATCAAAATATGATTTAGTTGATTATATTTTCTTTTTTGTGGAAATGTTCGAGTATATATACATGAATATCATTGTGTTTAAAAAGAGTACTTCCACTGACGCTATTATTTCCATGTAACTAAACACTTTTAAACTTCGTATACTGGTAGAATGTGTTTATAAAACATCTTTTTCTCTTGGCTTTATTGAGAAAATTCTATAGTTTGTAAGATATTTGTTGGGTTTTTTTTCTGCAATTTCTGCAATTTCTACCAAACAATGACGTCTATTGAGGTGAAAACATTCTGTGCCGTATGAATATGTCCCTCGTTTAAGAAACAGATTGGGTTTATTTACATTTGTGAAGAAAAAAAGATACCCTTCCCCCCACCCCTAACCCTAACTAACCCTAACTCTAACCCTAACCCTAAAGCAGATTGAAATGCAATAGATCGATACTAGGGTCATAATTATGGGTGACAATTTCATATGACACCGCTAGAAAAAACTGCTGTTCAAGCCGAAAAGATCCCATCGGATTCTTAATTTACGAGATAACGTAATTACCTGAGAATAATCAAAATTCAAAACTGCATCGATACACCAAAATTGAAAACAAACTGTGCAAAAATAAAGGGGGCTGTGATTAAAACATAGAAGATTCGAATTGAAGATTTCTTGCACCAAGGTTTTAATGCAGAACACACAGAAAACATGGTACTGCAGACATTAATTGTTTAGCAACTGGGCTGCCTGAACCTATTGGAGTACCTCAGCTTGATCATCGTGAAGACCTCGATCACCCATGCATTGCAACACTTACTAATGAACAAAGACAGTTTGCTAATGCTGTGCTTGAATCTGTAGATAAAAAAGAGGAGAGGTGAGATGCCCAACCACTCCTGTTTCTATGCAGATGCACCAGGAGGTTACTCTTTACTTACTTGTTTCAGTCATGTGACTGGAGCCATGCTTGAGCACCGCCCTTAGTCGAGCAAATCGACCCCAGGACTTATTCTTTGGAAGCCTAGTACTTATTCTATCGGTCTCTTTTGCTGAACCGCTAAGTTACGGGGACGTAAACACACCACCATCGGTTGTCAAGCGATGTTGGGGGGACAAACACATACACACAAACATACACAGACACTCATACACACATACATGTATATGTTTACATATATACGACAGGCTTCTTTCAGTTTCCGTCTACCAAATCCACTCACAAGGCTTTGGTCGGCCCGAGGCTATAGAAGACACTTGCCCAAGGTGCCACGCAGTGGGACTGAACCCGGAGCCATGTGGTTGGTAAGCAAGCTACTTACCACACAGCCACTCCTACGCCTGTGGTAAAACTTATGTTTAATACCATAATTTGTTATCTGCGAAGGAACAACTGCAACATGTGCAGTGGTGCTTGGACAGGCATTGCCTTTACACTACTGTCAGGTGGAAAGACTATCCATAGTTTGTTCAAGTTGCCTGTCCCACTCACGGATGCTAGTGTTTGTAATGTACCAGCCACTTCAGACCATGCAAATTATTTACGAAACCTGGATTTGATCATCTTGGATGAGGTTTTTATGATCCCTTCATTTGCACTTCATGCTTTTGATAGATCTTTGCAAGATATCACTAGCATTGCTGCTGTTTTTGGTGGTAAATTTATGCTCTTGGGAGGAGACTTTAAGCAAGTCCTACCCATATTGCTAAGAGGAGCTCGTGAGGCAATTATTGAAATCTGTATTAAAAATTCTCCTCCATGGCTGAATTTCATCCAATACAGATTAAGCCAGATCAACTGCAGATCAAAGGGAATTTTCAGCATGGCTCTTGTATCTTGGCAACGGAACATATGCAGCTCCACAAGATTCTAATCTTGCTGTTGATGACATAGAAGTGCCTCATATTTCACGCGTTGACGGCTCTCTGATGGATGATATCTTCAACAATACATCTGCGGAAGAAAGAAGAAGCAGTCATTTTTACGCCAAAGAACTAAGACTGCTTCCTGATCTATGAAGAAGTTTTGAGACAACTTCCAGGTGACTGCTGCACCTGTTATAGTACAGATAAAGTTTTGACCGATGATCTTGCTGAGGCTGAGCGCTATCCACTTGAATTTCTTGAACTCTTTGACACCATCAGGAATGGCGCCGCATAAATTGAGTTTAAAACCCAGCTCAATAGTAATACTTCTTCGTAACATTTCTATCCAGAATGAACTTTTCAATGGTACAAGACTGGAAGTGGTGGCCATGCATCAACATTCAATCGAGGCTTCCTTGATTAGTTTATGTATACACACACACATGGTCTCTATAGTCTCGGGGCAATCAAAACAACTGAAAGAAGCTTATCGATTATGTGTGTGTGTGTGTTTGTCCCCCACCACTGCTTGACAACAATGTTGGTGCGTTTACGTACTTGTCATGTAGCGATTCGTCAAGAGAGGCCGACAGGATAAGTACTAGGCTTTAAAAAGAAATTAAGATCTGGAGTCGATTCAGTCAACTAAAAATTATTCAAGGCTGTGTTCCAGCTTGGCCGCAGTCTAATGGCTGTAACATGTAAAAGACAAAAAAAAATCATCGCAATAATGTATAGACATCATTTTAGCTAGGCATAACTGGAAATGTAATTTCGACCAAAATTTCCATGTCCATTCGATGATGTTAGATGTGATACTGATTAAGCTGCTTTGAATGTATGTAGACTTAAGTCTCTCAAAAGCCATATATACTTTAATGAAGCAGTGAGAAATCTTTATTATAGGTCATTAGAGAA
>NC_043007.1:33090027-33095027 GCF_006345805.1 Octopus sinensis
ATATATATATATATATATATATATATATATATATATATATCCCTCTTTCGTGTTTTAAACATATATATACACCTCTTTCGTGTATAAATACTTAATGCTTTGTACACTATTATATATGAAGATATGTTGTTTATTGACTTTATTACGTATGCTAGCCACCGGTATAAATACTTTTCTGAACTTTCTACCCTTATTATTTTCACTGTAAAATTTTCGTAATTTCAAAACCTTTGTGGTACGCAGTTTTAATATATTATTATTTGCTGCCGAATATAACTGCGCTTCCACGGTGGATTTGAAATTATAATGCATAGGTATTCAGCATGCAAGTGCTTTCGATACGTATTAACCGTATAATTATATATTAATTTTCGCGACCTCACTGATTAAGTACAGATCACAAATTTATCTATTTGCTCATTAATATAGAAACCCGAGTTTGAGGTTAACTATAAAAATATTTTTTATTTTCATTCCTTTGAAATTGCTTTTATTCATGCTTTGGATTTTGACTGCCGTTTCTAGCATGTGAAGTGTCCTGTCAAATGTCACCTCTTTCATATATAAATACTTAATGGTTTGTACACTATTATATATGGAAATATGTTTTCTATTGACTATATTACGCATGCTAGCCACCGGTAGGATCACTTTTCTAAATTTTGTACCCTCATTATTTTCACAATATATATATACATAGACATATATATATATATATATATATATATATATACAGAGAGAGAGAGAGAGAGAGAGAGAGTGAGTGAGTAAGAGAGATACATATACATGTATATACATGTATATACTTATATATATATATTTATATGTATGTATGTATGTATGTACGTGTGTATATGTGTGTGTGTGTGTGTATACATATGTATAAAATCTGTCAATAAAAGAGATACTAGAGTCAATCAAGTATCGTTTTCGTTCGTTTGTTGACAGATTTGAATTGGCGCATGACAAGCAGTGTTTGTTGCTTTCGTAATGGCGTTGCATAGCACTTGCCATACTCCTGTTACCGGAATTTTCTGTCTAATCCCCATATGGGACGAACAGGTATTTGATCCATTGATTAATTTTTTTAATGTGACATCTGTATTACCTATACAAGCCGTATTATTTGCTAGACAAGCCAACTGCGTTTTACCATGATCCCTCGATTGATCCTATTACATCATTTTTATGTACGTATGTACACACACACACACATACACACACGCACACACACACAAATACATGCTGAGACCCCCTTCGGTCATGACTGACCGTGAGATTGCACCTAGGAAGTTACCCTCCCAGGCCCTAGTCCGGACAAGGTTGTTTTATGGAAGACCAGCAGTTGCCCATGCATACCGGCCTCCCCTCTCCACGCCACCAGTGTTATCCAAGGGAAAGGCCGATACAACTTGGCAACTCATTTCTACAGATGAATGAGCTGGAGCAATGTGAAATAAAGTGTCTTGCTCAAGAACAAAACACGCAGCCCGGTCCGGGATTTGAACTCACAACCTCACGATCGTAAGCGCGACGCTCTAACCACTGAGCCATGCGCCTTCAATACATGCCTACGACCACGCTTCAGTTCCGCCTGAAAGGATTTTAGTCGAAACAATAGACCCCAGGACTTATTCTTAGTAAGCTTAGTACTTAGTCTATCGGTCTCTTAGCCGAACTGCCAAGTTTCAGGGACACAAACACACTAACATCGGTTGTTTAGCGATGGTGGGGGTAATAAACACAGATACAAAGACACACACACATAAATATATATATATATATATATATATGATAGATCGTTAACCATTAACCCTTTTACTCTTTTCTCTCCCTGTATATTGCTGTGTTCCTTTCTGTCGAAGAGCGCAGGCTCGAAACGTAAAATACTTTCTCACTTCCCGAGCGTTAAACTAATACATATCTTTGTTGTTTACACACCCGTCTTCGTCTTTGTCTTGATTTTTTTTTGTAAATTCTTACTAAGATATATATATATATATATATATATATATATATATATATATATATATACGACGAGATTCTTTTAGTTTCCGTCTACCAAATCCACTCACAAGACGTTGGTCGGCCCAAGACTATGGTAGAAGACACTCACCCAAGCTGCCACGCAGTGAGAATGAACCCAGAATCATGTGGTTGGGAAGCAAAGTACACACACATACACACACACGCACACACACACATACACACACACACACACACACACACTCTCTCTCTCTCTCTCACACACACACACACAGAAACCGATTTTTTAAAACGAATTGGAGATAATTTCTTCTTACAATCCATTAAAATGCCACACTGGTTTCTATATTTTTAATTTTTATTCTTAGTTTTCAATGGTAATTATAAAATAAATAATATTAAAAAAAACATGATAGAATATTAAAAGTAAGCGAATGCATATGAGAAAGTTCAACAGCAAAAAAAAACAAAAGAAAAAAAGAACATGGTGAAAGAAACTCGAATGTTCAATCAGTTTTATACAAAATTACTTGAGGAAAATTCAAGTATTTAATAAGTTTCACAGCAATGAGAAATAGTGAAAGTTCAAATGCTCAACAAATTAAATAGCAATAACACAAGGTAGACATTTGAAAGTTCAGTAGTTTTCAATGCAATAAGATGTTGGCAATTAGACATGATAAAGATTTTAAAGAATGAGAAAAACAAAAAATTCACAAGTTCTCTCATGTTGTAGGGAGAATAATTCTTCATTTGTTTTACTCGTAGAAACTTAACTGTTTCAAAACAACATTGCTTTGCATGTGTAAGATTTACGCCGCCGGTTCAAACCCTGTTGGGTAATTGCTAAAAGACGTCACTTGTTTTTACCTAGCGTTCGTTAGCAGTCTGAGCACATTTGTATGCCATATGTTTCGTCAATTATTTCTGTTCGGCTGTACTACAGCGTTCTGGTTGGGTAACTGTCAAGTGACGTCATTTAGTTATCGACTGTTCTGGTCACTTGTTTTTGTCCGGTGTTCAGGTTGGTCGGTTATTATTTTTTTTTCGTTTTATTTTGAGAGACGTCATTTATTTCTCAAACGTCTTGGTCCCACTTTTCTGTCAGACAGTCATCCAACGTTCCGGTTGACAGACTCCTTTATGATGTCACTTTTTTCTTGATTGTACAGTTAGCTACAAAGCGGCGAGCTGGCAGAAACGTTAGCACACCGGGCGAAATGCGTAGCCGTAACGTTCTGAGTTCAAATTCCGGCGAGGTCGACTTTGCCTTTCATCCTTTCTGGGTCGATAAATTAAGTACCAGTTTCGCACTGATGTCGACGTAATCGACTTAATCCGTTTGTCTATCCTTGTTTGTCCTCTCTGTGTTTAGCCCCTTGTGGGTAATAAAGAAACAGATTGTACAGTTAGCTGAATGTTGAATACCACCATTTCCCTTTTCTTATCCTCCGTGAGGGTCCGGTTTTAACAAGACAAAACTCAATTGGTCAATCCTAGAGTGACGTCAGTAAATAGGGTCGACAAAATACAATGGGTAATTACATAGTGGTTTGAAGTTACGGTTTCGAATCCAAAAAAATTCCCGTTACCTCACATTTAGTTTACCACTATTATCTATTTGATTTCAACTTGTTTTTATTTGAGACGAATAAACTGCTTTCTTAATATATTGTGCTATTATGCGGCGACGAACTGGCAGAATCGTTAGCACACCGGGCAAAATGCTTAGCAACATTTTGTTTGTCTGCACGTTCTGGGTTCAAATTCCGCCGAGGTCGACTTTGCTTTTCATATTTTCGGGATCGATAAATTAAGTACCAGTTAAACACTGGAGTAGCTGTAATCGTCTAGCACCATCACCCAAAATTCTTGGCCTTGTGCCAAAATTTGAAACAAGTGTATTGTGTTATTATAAAGTATTTGGTTTTCGTTTATATTTCTCAACGCATTTTCATTATCGATTCGAAATTGGATTAATATAAATAGAAAATTTGGAATTTAGGATAATTGCTTGCTGAATAAAGTACCAGATGTTTACTCACGAGCATTATTCTCGTCCTGGGTTCTTGTATCAGTTGACGCTGACACATGCTATCGAAGGCAAAGGGAGGAATCAGATGGAGACAAAATCAAACTGCTTAAGTGACAGCAGCGGTTGATTTGCAATCGATTAAAACTGACCCCAGCATTAGATACGTACTGATAGTCACACACACGCACATACACACACATATGCACACATACACACACATGCACACATACGCACACACAAAAATACATACATATATGCATAGATACATGTAATATATATATCTACATCTATTTATGTATCTGTCTATTTATTTATCGTCATTATCATCATTTAACATCCGCTTTCCATACTCGCTTGTGTTAGACGGTTTGGACGGAACTAATAAACTGGAGGACTACACAATGTTCCAATGGGATTCGATACAGTTTCTGCAGCTTGATGCCCTTCCTAACGCCATATATATATATATATATATATATGTATATATATGTGTATGTATATATGTATGGATGGATGGATGGATGGATGGATGTATATATTCTTTTATTCATTTACTTGTTTCAGTCGTTTGACTGCGGCCATGCTGGAGCACCATACATATACGTGTATACATTTATCTATCTATCTATCTATCTATCTATCTATATATATATATATATATATATCTAGCAATACTCACACACACAGACACACACACACACACACACACACGCACGCACAAACTGTACTGTGTACAAATTTACACCAGCAGACGCAAGCACATACACATGTACAAAATCACCCACATACACAGGCACTCAGTGCGTGAGAGAGAGAGAGAGGCAGAAGAGAGAAAGAAAGATTGAGAGAGAGAGGCACACATCTCAATCAGATCCGTCACTTTTTATGTTTTTATATTATTATAAATATTTCATTTATTTTATTTTATTTTTGCTATTCTCTATGGTTTTATCGATCACTTGATTGATTATGCAATTTC
>NC_043007.1:33100027-33112527 GCF_006345805.1 Octopus sinensis
TGCTGCTGAAACTTGTTCTTTGTCTATCTAGTTATCCTCTTTGTGATTTTGGTTAATAGAATAACTATGCAAATGAATCCTTTGAATTTAACTAAATTCTATATTTTTATGCAGCTGAAGATTGCTCTACATTTTAAAACTGATGTAATATTTGCATTGTTCAATTAAATGGAGTCGCATGAAACGATCGTACTGCATTACCTCTGGATATCCTTGTTGCTTATTTATATATATATACAATGGGCCTCTTTCAGTTTCCGTGTACCAAATCCACTCACAAGGCTTTGATCAGCCTGAGGCATTAGTAGAAGACACTTGCATAGAATCATTTCGTTAATATTTTCTAACGTTTGTTTAGTAGTTTTTTTAAACACTTAGTGCTATCATGTGTTGAGTAGTCTTGCTTATCTACAGCAGTACGAAGAATAATCTAAAGGGAAGCCTGAGCGACTTAGAGCATTCCATCTCCATGTGACCCTTTAAGACTGTTTTGTATGATACTTAATGACATGGATATATAAACATAACTGATAACAGAAATTCAGTGATTCAAAAGCGATTATTTGCACATTCACTTTTTGATACGTTCTGACAAATTCGAATGCGAATATGCGTATCGCCATTGTATTTCGTCATTAAAGAATGCTTTTCGTTTCAGACGAATGCTTGTTAGTAACAAGTTCGATTAATTAGGATAAGGGGCCATTAAGACACCCAGTGTTTCGACATCTTTGCGTCTCCTCAGTGAAAGCTCTTCCGGATTAATGAATCTAACGAGACATTGTGGCTTTTTTTTTTATTCACCAAACAGATTATTTACTGATGTATTTCTGATGTCTGCGAACCGATAATAAATTTTAAGAGCCCCACCAATACTATTAACTTTACTAACACAACTACCGTGACAGCATACTCCGCCAACAAACCCAAAACAACCACTCGCAACACCACAACTACACCCAGCACAAAAACCACTAACAAAACCATCACCACCACAACCACTACTAACACAACTATTAACAATACAACCACCACTACCCCCCTCTACAGCTGCCATAGCTACAACCACAACAACACAAAAACTGCTGCCACCACGTCCGCAACCAACACAACAATCACTTTCAACGCCACAACCACTAACACAACAACCACTACCAACACAACCACAACCAACACAGCAATCACTACCAACATCACAACCGCTACTAAGACAACAACCGCTACCACCGCAACCACAACCAATTCAACATTCACTCTCAACGCCACAACCACTACCAACATAACCACCGCCACAACTACAACCAACACAGCAATCACTACCAACATAACCCCCACCACCACCACCACTACAACCGCCATAACTACAACCACAACCAATTCAACAACACCACCACAACCGATATCACCACATCCACAGCCACAACCAACTCAACAATCACTATCAACTACCACTACCACTACCACTACCAGCGCCACCACCTCAACCACTACCAACACAACAGCTACTACTAGCACTATAAGCACAAATATCACCACTGCTGCTACCATTATCGCTCAAAAACAGTCGTTAGGTTGTTGTCTTAAAAAGTATGGAGACGATATCGACCCATGCGGTCGAATCTCTTTGAATTATCATTCACAAGCTTTAATCGAACAACTGATGATCATGTAACTAGCGAATATCCATCTATCTGATAGTCAGGGTGTGATAGATCGCTAGCAACTACACATTCTTTATTTTCTCTCCTCGTTTCATTCTGTGTTCCTTTCTGTGGAAGAGCGTAGGCTCGAAACGTTAAAGACATTTTCACTTCCCGAGCATTATACTAATAATGTTGTCTACACCACCTGTTTGTTGTCTACACCAACTGTCTTCATCTTTTGTTGCTTTGTGAATTCTCCTCTATGCATTGAGTTACGTACGTCTGTGTGTGTGTTTATGCGCGCGTGTGTGTGTGTGTGTGTTTATGTGTACGTGTGCATAAATGTAGGCGTAGGAGTGGCTGCGTGTTAAGTAGACTGCTTACGAACCACACGGTTCCGGGTTCATTCCCACTGCGTGGCACCTTGGGCAAGTGTCTTCTACTATAGCCTCGGGTCGACCAAAGCCTTGTGAGTGGATTTGGTAGACGGAAACTGAAAGAAGCCCGTCGTATATATGTATATATATGAATGCATGTGTATGTGTGTATATATTAGTATATCTGAGTTTGTCCCCCCAGCAACGCTTGACAACCGATGCTGGTGTGTTTACGTCCCCGTAACTTAGCGGTTCGGTAAAAGAGACTGTTAGAATAAGTACTAGGCTTACAAAGAATAAGTCCCGGGGTCGATTTGCTCGACTAAAGGCGGTGCTCCAGCATGACCACAGTCAAATGACAAACAGATAAAAGATTAAAGATTAAGATATACATATATATATATATATATATATATATATATATATACCAATTAAGGACTGAACACGAAAAGTGGACAGTGAACATGCTAGATATAGACGTCAAATCGCCATTCTCCACAAAATATTATGTTCTCAGATCAAACTCAGCACAAAACCATAGCAATAAACAAGTGAAAATATACGAAATAAAATAATTACCCATGTACTAATCAGTTTCGGCTGTTATTTACCACAAGGAAAACTGCAGCCATCATCAGCATGGTCCGTTATAAATGCAATTTGCTGGACTAGATGCAAACACGATACCGAAATATTGCGTGCATGGAGTTCAGCCTATTACATTTGAATATATCTTTCAAATGCCTTTACTTTGGCACGTTGAGACCCGAGAAAACTAGCCTGCAGCTAATAATTAGCAGCAGTCAATTTATCGGTTAGAGAACATATTTATTTATATAAAATTAATTAAGGGTAGAAATTGATATTTATCAATTAAGACCAGTGGTCTAGCATATTAAAAAATAATCCGAAGATTAAAATATTTATATATACCAATTAAGGACTGAACACGAAAAGTGGACAGTCAACATGCTAGAAATATACGTCAAATCGCCATTCTCCACAAAATATTATGTTCTCAGATCAAACTCAGCACAAAACCATAGCAATAAACAAGTGAAAATATTTATCGGTTAGAGAACATATTTATTTATATAAAATTAATTATGCTAGACCACTGGTCTTAATTGATAAATATCAATTTCTACCCTTAATTAATATATATATATATATAACGTGAGCGTGTTTGCGCGCGCCTGCGTTCATATATGTACACAACAATTTCTCTAGTATATTGTCTGCCTATCTATTTATCGGCACATTGTTTTTGTTCTTGTTAATTCATCTACCAGTGCATACACACATACACACACACAACCCCATATTTTTTCTCTATGTATATACACATACACTCACACACACTACCTCTGTCTCTTTTTCTTCTCCTCTCTTCTCTATCTTTCTCTCATTTAAATTCATACAACTACACACACAGATATACCACACACACACACACACATACACACATACATACATACATACATACATACATACATACATACATATGGTCGACTTTGCCTTTCATCCTTTCGGGGTCGATAAATAAAGTACCAGTTTCGCACTGGGGTCGATATAATCGACTTAATCCGTTTGTCTGTCCTTGCTTGTCCCTTCTATGTTTAGCCCCTTGTGGGTAGTAAAGAAATATATATATATATTGTATATATATATATATATATTATATATAAATTAATCAATTTAGGGTAGCAAAAATTCAGTAAAAATTATCGCTACCACGGCTGGTGGAAAAGACAAAATAGTCAAAGACTAAATAGATTAAATATAACAATTTAGGAATGGCCGAAACAGGCCATTCGTCCCAGAACAGAGCAGCCAGAACCCAACCGCCAGTAGTGACATTCGGAATAAGGTGAAAATTTAAAAAAATTTACCCTAATTCATCTTTTATACGATGCATCGTTTCAGTGTCTTTAATGATAGCACCAGCTTAATTAAATTAAATTAAGTAGTCTACCATAGGTCACATTCATCAGTAAAAGAAACCTGGGAGAGACGGATATACACGAGGCGACGTATCAATGCCTCGGGAATATCTGTTTAAAATTTTCAAGACCAACGCATTCGCGCAAACTTATCGGCAGCAAATATAAAACTGCCGATTCAATCTCAGAATTAGTCAGAAAATTACAATTAATAATTTAGGGAGCAAAAAAAATCAGTAAAAATTTATCGCTACCAGCGGCCTGGTGGAAAAGAGAAAATAGTCAAAGACTAAATAGATAAATATAACAATTTAGAATGGCCTAAACAGGCCATTCGTCCACAGAAAGAGCAGCCAGAACTCCAACGCCAAGTAGTGTAATTCGGAAATAAGGTGAAAATTTAAAAACATTTACCCTAATTCATCTTTTATACGATGCATCTTTCAGTGTCTTTAATGATAGACCAGCTTAATTAAATTAAATTAAGCTAGTCTACCATAGGTCACACTTCATCAGTAAAAGAAACCTGGGAGAGACGGATATACACGAGGCGACTGTATCAATGCCTCGGGAATATCTGTCTTAAAATTTTCAAGACCAACGCATTCGCGCCAAACTTATCGGCAGCAAATAAAACTGCCGATTCAATCTCAGATTAGTCAGAAAATTATCAATAATCAATTTAGGGTAGCAAAAATTCAGTAAAAATTTATCGCTACCAGCGGCCTGGTGGAAAAGAGAAAATAGTCAAGACTAAATAGATAATATAACAATTTAGGAATGGCCTAAACAGGCCATTCGTCCACCAGAAAGAGCAGCCAGAACTCCAACCGCCAAGTAGTGTAATTCGGAAATAAGGTGAAAATTTAAAAACATTTACCCTAATTCATCTTTTATACGATGCATCGTTTCAGTGTCTTTAATGATAGACCAGCTTAATTAAATTAAATTAAGCTAGTCTACCATAGGTCACACTTCATCAGTAAAAGAAACCTGGGAGAGACGGATATACACGACGCACACAATCATACACGCACATACATACAAACATACATACACACGTACGTACCTACGTACATACATTGATGCATACATAAAACTACATAATATGTGTGAAAGTTGGAATTCCTACACCTCGATTATGATGGAGACACCCACGCACATACATATATATATATATATATATATATATATATATATTTATAATTAATAAATATAAGGGTAGCAAAAAATTCTAGAAAAAATTTTCCGCTACCAGCGGTCTAGTGAGAAAGAGAAAATAGTCAAAGACTATATAATATACATTCAACAATATAAGGAATGGCCATATAGGACATTCGACTCACTAGAAAATTTATGTATACGTATGTGTGCACGTTTGTGTATGTGTGCGCGCTCGTGCGTTGTGTATGTGTATGGAATTCTCTTAGCTTCCAGATCCTCCAGTGCTATCATCGTAACGGGCAACGAACCTTCTTCACACATATATATTTATGCGTGAATTATGTGTTTGCTTGTGTGTATGTGTGTTTGTTTGTGTGCGCGTGTGTGTGTGTGTGTGTGGTGTGTGTGTGTGTGTGTGTGTGTGTGTGTGTGTGTGTATAAGCATCCAGGGCATTTTCTTTATCTACAAGAGTAGATAGATCCTACGCGTTTTTAGAACATTCTGTCAACATCGTTGATTGGCGTGTTGGAAAATATGATTGAAGCCGTCAGCAACTGTGAGGGTATTTAACACAGCTGAACTCACCTCATTCAATTGACATCCGCTCGGATAACCCTGCCAATCTAGATAGTTCGTCTGTACAAACTTCACTGGATTAAAACGATTGTCGTCTGCCAATGGCTAAAAATGGCATTTGGTGATAGATCCGCAAAGAAAAATATCTGCCAATTTCGTAAGATATACAATCAGAGGGCAGTATACCGAGGAAGTTGGCGCCAGTACCTACAGTTTTATCGTCACTGCACTCTATAGCGTCTAGAGACAATAACGTAATTCCCAATAAGCGTAAAATGTGTAATTTATTCTTCAGTAAAGCTGCAAGCCTAGATTTCACTACAGTAGCGAGCGCTGATCTGAGTGCTTTTAGTATATGCTGTGATTTGTATTGGTGTTGTTCTTTTTATTTTACTGAAAATTGCTTTACGTAAGATAATGCGGTGCCTAGCAGTGTATATTATTTTCTGTATATATTCGTAAGGCCTGGTGTTTTGATTATGTATTTGTATGTCTTTTAATCATATCTAGAGCACCTGTTGTCATAGGGATGGTTTCTGTTTTTAGGCTCCACATTCGGGTTATCTCTATTTCCAGATCTTTGTATTTCTCTTTTGCTCTTTTACTTGTTTCAGTCACATGTGACTGCGGCCATGCTGGAGCACCGCCTTTAGTCGAGCAAATCAACCCCAGGACTTATTCTTTGTAAGCCTAGTACTTATTCTATTGATCTCTTTCGCCAAACCGCTAGGTTACAGGGATGTAAGCACAACAGCATCGGTTGACAAGCGATGTTGGGGGGGACAAACACACACACACACAAACACACACATTTGCATAGAAATATACGTATGGGCTTCTTTCAGTTTTCGCCTACCAAATCCACCCACAAGGCATTGGTCGGCCCGAAGCTACAATACAAGACACTTGCCCAAGGTGCCACGGAGTGGGACTGAACCCGGAACCATGTAGTTGGTAAACAAGCTACTTCCCACACAGCCACTCCTACGCCTATATTGAGAGTTCCTGTTTATTATAGAGATAATAAATCGACAACACCCCTCCTCCAACATTACAGGCCTTGTGCCTTTAGTAGAAATGATTATTGTTGTTGCTATTCTTATTCTTATTCTTCCTCTTCTTCTGATTATTATTATTATAACTATTCTTCCTCTTCTTTTTCTGATTATTATTATTATCATAACTATTACATGTTATATTTTTTTAACATGAATGTTTCCTTGTGGTTTTGGTAAGAAGTTTCCTTAAATCTCAAGATTCTTGTGAAAACAAGATTGGATTCTTCTGTAGTTCGGCATCACGATTTTCAATTCTACTGTCCTTCAGCTTCTTACATAACAGAGTGGATGTTGTGCCAAGTGCACCAATTACCACAGGAATAATTCCTGTCTTACACTTCTACAATCTCTTCATGTCTCTGGCTACGTCTGGAAATTTCTAAAATTTGCTTCAATTTCTATGGTATCCATTCTATTATCATAAGTACTTGCAATTTCTGCCGGGCTACTAACTACTACTACTACTACTACTATTTTTGTTATTATCATTATCATTATTATCAAGGTGGTGAGCTGGCAGAATCGTTAGCAGGCCAGAAAAAAATGCTTAGCGGTATTTCGTCCGTTTGTACGTTCTGAGTTCAAATTCCACCGAGATCGATTCTACCTTTCCTCATTTCGTGGTCGAGAAATTAAGTCCCAGTCAAGCACCGAGGTCCATGTAATCGACTTACCCACTTTCTCGAAGTCGCTGGCTTTGTGTCAAAATTATTATTATTATTATTTATTATTATTATTATTATTATTATTATTATTATTATTATTATTATTATTGAGTGAGAAGGCAGTGCATGCCACCGAAGTGACACTGGGGTAAAATATATGAAGCCCAATATACCCATCATAAATACCCGTCTGATAAGGGTACACTAGGCACATGCATCACATTATTATTATTATTATTATTATTATTATTATTATTATTGAGTGAGAGAGCAGCGCATGCCATCAAAGTGACACTGGGGTAAAATATACGAAGCCCAGCATACCCATCATGACTGCCCGTCTCATAAGGGTACACCTGGCACATGCATCACAACCATATGTGCGCGACATTGTGATCTCATATCAAGATAAACATCGCATGACCTTGCAGATGGGGGTTCAGTTAGAGTCTTTCTCTGGTCGAGTAACCCATCCCGCTCAAAATGTCCCTGAATAAGGATTGTTTAAAGATGTTGAACGAACCACCCATGTTTCCAAAGTTGAATTATCCAAACCTCTAAGAATTCCTTTCAACACATGGCTATGATGCTCCCTTACTACTTCTGCTCATGATCAGAGATGCACATATCGTCAGCCACTAACGGACATGGTCAACTGGTTAAGGTCAAACAACTGATAAGCAAATCTGTGGTACTGAGCAGAATATTTGTTGTAGCCCGTCTTTTATGCCAAGACAAATCAATGTACATGCTGTTGTTGTTTTATTATTATTATTATTATTATTATTATTATTATTATTATTATTATTATTATTATTGAGTGAGAAAACAGTGCATGCTAACAAAGTGACACTGGGATAAAATTTTATTATTTTTATTATTATTATCATTATTATTATTATTATTATTATTATTATTATTATTATTATTATCATCATCATCATTATTATTATTATTATTATTATTATTATTATTATCTCTTTACCCTCTTTTACTCTTTTACTTGTTTCAGTCATTTGACTGCGGCCATGCTGGAGCACCGCCTTTAGTCGAGCAAATCGACCCCGGGACTTATTCCTTGTAAGCCAGTACTTATTCTATCGGTCTCTTTTGCCGAACCGCTAAGTGACGGGGACGTAAACACGCCAGCATCGGTTGTCAAGCAATGCTAGGGAGACAAACACAGACACACAAACACACACACACATACATATATATATATATATATATATATACATATATACGACAGACTTCTTTCAGTTTCCATCTCCCAAATCCACTCACAAGGCATTGATCGGCCCGGGGCCATAGCAGAAGACACTTGCCCAAGATGCCACGCAGTGGGACTGAACCCGGAACCATGTGGTTGGTTAGCAAGCTACTTACCACACAGCCACTCCTGCGCCTATAACATAGTGTTCTCATGCCGGGAATCGAACCCGGGCCGCCTGGGTGAAAGCCAGGAATCCTGACCACTAGACCACATTATTATTATTATTATTATTATTATCATTATTATATTATTATTATTATTATTATTATTATTATTATTATTATTATGAATATATAGGATTAAGGTAACTCTTCCAGAAGATATAGAACAAAAAATAGAAGAGTGCCATTGTTATCAAGTGAACGATATTTCGACATCTCGTGTGTCTTCCACAGGTTCAAAAAATAAACTTGTCAATCTTCTTCATTTTGGTTAATTTATCGTTCACTTGACAACAATGGCACTCTTCTATTTTTGTTTCTATGTCTTTGGATGACTTACCTCAGTCCTATATATATTGACCAAAATGAAGGAGATTCACAAGTTTTTTTTTGAACCTGTGGAAGACACACGAGATATCGAAATATCGTTCACTTGATAACAATAGCACTCTTCTATTTTTGCTATTATTATTACTACTATTATTATTATTATATTATTATTATTATATTATTTTTATTATTATTATTATTATTATTATATTATTATTACTATTATTATTATTATTATTATATTATTATTCATTATTATTATTATTATTATTATTATTATCATTATTATTTATTATTATTATTATTATTATTATTTATTATTATTATTATTATTATATTATGAATATATAGGATTAAGGTAACTCTTCCAGAAGATATAGAACAAAAATAGAAGAGTGCCATTGTTATCAAGTGAACGATATTTCGACATCTCGTGTGTCTTCCACAGGTTCAAAAAATAAACTTGTCAATCTTCTTCATTTTGGTTAATTTATCGTTCACTTGACAACAATGGCACTCTTCTATTTTTGTTTCTATGTCTTCTGGATGACTTACCTCAGTCCTATATATATTGACCAAAATGAAGGAGATTCACAAGTTTCTTTTTTGAACCTGTGGAAGACACACGAGATATCGAAATATCGTTCACTTGATAACAATAGCACTCTTCTATTTTTGCTATTATTATTACTACTATTATTATTATTATTATTATTATTATTATTATTATTATTATATTATTATTATTATTATCATTATTATTATTATTATTATTATTATTATTATTATTATTATCATTCAGTAGTTTTATTTTTATAGCGTGCGTTCACTTCACTACCGAGCGCAGCTCTGTGTGCCTTAGGTATGTGCTGTGATTTGTTGTGATGCTCTGATGGTTATTGTATAGAAAGTGTTCTGCGTAGGATGTGTGCAGTGCCTAGTAGTGCAATTTTCTGTATGTTATATGTGTTTGTAAGTCCTGGTGTTTTTGTTATGTATTTGTCTGAATATTTTTTTATCATGCCTAATGCACCTACTATGATAGGAATAGTTTCTGTTTTTAGATTCCACATTCGAGTTACCTCTATTTCCAGGTCTTTGTATTTTGAGAGTTTCTCCATTTCTTTTAGAGACACGTTGTCATCTGCCGGTATTGATACATCAATTAGAAAGCTTTTTTTTCATGATCTCTGACCACTATATCTGGTCTGTTGGCCTTAATTTCTCTATCTGTGTGTATCGGCATATCCCAGAGTATGGTTACTTTCTCGTTTTCTGTGACCTTTGGTTATTATTATTATTATCATTATTATTATTATTATATTATTATTATTATTATTATTATTATTATTATTATTATTATTATTATTATTATTATTAATAATATTAAGTAAGTGAGAGAGCAGTGCATTTCGTCAAAGTGACACTCATTATGACTACACATGGGCATGTGTAGTCATGATGAGTACAGTAAGCTTCGTATATTTTACCCAAGTGTCACTCTGACGGAATGCACTGCTCTCTCACTTACTCAATAATTAGTGGTTTGGACTTTAACTGTCCTTTCTAGCGTAATGGATTCCTATGATGGAATCCTCTTAATGTGCTTTAATGTACACTGCATTTTATATGAATAATATATAGTCTATTGACTAATTTTTTTTTACGCTAGGCCACTGGTAGTAGAAATTTCTAAAATTTGTATTACTCTGATATTATTAATTATACATATATATATACATTTGTGTAGTCTCTCACCCCCATATGTATATATGTACATTATTAGCGTGTGTTTGGTTTTGTTTGGTTTTTTAATCCTCTGGTGAAATATTAAGCTTCAGAAAATTAGCTTTATCAAGTTGTGTCCCAAACACAAGCGAGACAAGCACATTGGCAATTGGCGCATACACCTCGCTCCACAGTGTAATTGAGCTGATGCAGATATTGCCTTTTATTCAATGACACCATGATTAATTCATTGTGGAGAAGAACTCACAGCATGTGGAATTAATATTTTTGCTCCTCAATGCATGCATTGACCTTGAAAGGCAGCGGAAAATATCTGTCTCACAGAATATTAGCCGTTTACTGAATTATACACCGAATTCTATGGAATAAATGTATTAAATTTGCATTTTCGTAATCAACTGGAAACCATTTACATATTTAATGATTGATATTAATGTTTTTAACACACACACACACACACACACACACATATTCAAGCAGATATGCATATCTGTCTACATATCTATATACATACACACATATACACATATTTATATACGCTGAGAGTTTTTTATACGCTGAGAGTTGCTGAAGCATAGAACAGACTGCCGGCATCAGTTGTTAGTTGCCAGAGCACTGAATCCTTCAAAACTTCCATGCTTTCTGAGATTCGCCAACACTACACCTGATTTTCTCCCCTCCATACACACACAAGCATGTATCTGACTCATACATTGTTCGCTTTCCAGACATTGTTACATTACTGCATGTACTTTATATGCACTTTCTGACAAGTTGTGGTGCACCTAAGCACTGTATACAATAATTTCATTATTATTATTATTATTATTATACATATATTTATTCGCATATTTATGTATATGAAAAGAGAAATGCGTGGAGTTGTGAGCATTAGTCAAATATTGGGTTGTCCGGAAAGTTCGTGCCGATTTGTAAAGGAAAGAAAAAGGTCCATAAATACTTGCCATTACATTTTTAATCAACCAAATATGAACCATTTTGTTGCACAATGCGTCTCCATCTTTCCTTTAACTTGAAAATACCCCCTTCCCAGAATTCAGGTGGTTTCATGGCAAAGAATTCATCAAGGTATCTTTTTACGTCATTCAAGGAATTGAAATTTTTACCATTAAGACTATTCTGCAGAGACCTGAATAAGTGGAAATCCGAAGGAGCAATATCTGGTGAATATAGAGGGTGGGGTAACACATCCCAGCCGATCTGCTGCAATTTTTGTCTGGTTCCCAAAGCCTCAAGTGCCGAAAATGAACTTTCTTATCTTCCATTTTATATGGTTACAGAATTAAAATAGGTTATAGGAACATAAACCTTCTTCCATGAAAAGATAGCTTAAGCTGTGCTCTAAATGGAGGTGTAGTGAAATCCTATTTTATGCACTCAACCATGTTCTAAAATAAGTCGAAAGGTAAGCTACTATAAATCAGCTCGAACTTTCCGGACAACCCAATACATTGATAATGTATTTCTAAACAAATCCAAATTAAACGGCCTCATAGTTCTACTTTAAACTAAAGCAAAAATAAATATAAAACGTACAAT
>NC_043007.1:33117527-33125027 GCF_006345805.1 Octopus sinensis
AAAGCTTTGCCGTCATCCATATTTGACGAGTGAGCTATCATATATACATAAATGGCAGCTTTCTAACATGGCCGCCATGCGATGATTGAACCCAGTAAAGATAATCTATGTATGCGTGTGTTATTGTACGTACCTATATGTTTAAGTTAACACAGTGTACGTGTATGTGTGCGAGTGTATGTGTGTATGTGTATATGAGCATGCGTGTAAGGATATGTATGTGTTAGTGTGTGTGTATCTGTGTGTCTGTTTGTATGCGTGAATGTATGTGTTTAAGTAGACGTGTACGAGTGTGTGTGTGTGTGTCTGTGAGTGTGTGTGTGTGCGCACGTGCATGTTTGTGTGTGTATGTGTGTGTATGTGTTTGTGTGTGTATGTGCGTATGTGTGTGTGTGTGTGTTTTTTTTTTTTTACTGTGCCGAGTGTATTTTGTTAATCTTGAGCATAAAGCGGAAAATTATTTTTGTGAAAATCGTAAAGCGAAACTGGAACATATGTATGATACTATAAATCACACCTCCACCCCCACAAACCCACCTATCACACATACACCTCAGCCCCCCCCCCACCAAACACAAACACATATTCTCATACACGCACATAGCACACACTCGTACACAGACTCACAGCACCAAAACTCTCACATAAACTTGTCACACACACTCACATATACACACACACACTCGTACACATATGTAATTATGATATATACAAATCTAAATGCACAAATGTAATGTATATATATATATAATATATTATATATATATAACATATGTATATATCTCTCTATATATATAGAGAGAGATATATACATATATATGTGTATATATATATATATATATATATATACATATGTATATATCTCTATGTATGTATGTATGTATATATACATACATATGTATATATAACACACCACACACACAAACACACACACACACCTATATATATATATATATACATATATGTACATATATATATATATATATATATATATATATATGTATATACATATATGTATATATATATGTGTGCGTGTGTGTGTTTGTGTGTGTGTATATATACATATGTATGTATATATATACATACATACATACATACATACATACATACATAGAGATATATACATACATATATATACATACATACATATATATATATATATATATATATATATATTTATACATACATATATATATATATTATCATTATATTATATTATATTATATTATATTTTATTATTATATTTATTATTTATAAATGTACTTCCTCACCGAACCTATTTTCTTGCGCGTACATTTCCATTAATTACCACTCCTCTACATGTACAGTTATCACACCAATCTGGTCCCGCTGTTTCATACGCAAGCACACAGCCATATTGTCATAGCACCATTAGCACGCCCACAAAACCGCAGTTATATCTCACCGCATGTCCGCAAGAGCTGAATGCTTACTTATTCAGGCATCGACAAAATATACAAAAAACACACGTATAAAAGCCACTCTTTCTTCCCTCACATACGCATGCAACTCAGAACGGAATTTGAACTCAGAACGTAACAGCAGACGAAATACCTATTTCTTTATTACCCACAAGGGGCTAAACACAGAGGGAACAAACAAGGACAGACATAGGTATTAAGTCGATAACATCGATCCCAGTACGTAACTGGTACTTAATTTATCGACCCCGAAAGGATGAAAGGCAAAGTCGACCTCGGCGGAATTTGAACTCAGAACGTAACAGCAGACGAAATACCTATTTCTTTATTACCCACAAGGGGCTAAACACAGAGGGAACAAACAAGGACAGACATAGGTATTAAGTCGATAACATCGATCCAGTACGTAACTGGTACTTAATTTATCGACCCCGAAAGGATGAAAGGCAAAGTCGACCCCGGCGGAATTTGAACTCAGAACGTAGCGGCAGACGAAATACCTATTTCTTTACTACCCACCAGGGGTTAAACACAAGAGAGGACAAAGAAGGACAGACAAACGGATTAAGTTGAGTACATCAACCCCAGTGCGTAACTGGTATTTAATTTAGCGACCCCGAAAGGATGAAAGGCAGAGTCGACCCCGGCGGAATTTGAACTCAGAACGTAACGGCAGACGAAATACCGCTAAGCATTTCGCCCGACGTGCTAACGTTTCTGCCAAGCTTGCCGCCTTGTTACTATTGTTTTGTTGGTATCAACACGCCCACACATGGACTTTAATTCTAGTTGCAATACCAGCGATTGTGAAGACAACATTAGTCGGTAGCATCGACGCCAGTACGTGACCGATCGCTCATTTTATTGAATTTTACCGAACCAAAACACTGCGGATGTAACGACGTATTACTCAGACTTAGACTTGCCAGGATTTAGTATCAGAACGTAATGAGCAGGAACACCGCAGTTACCGCAAAACATTTTATCCGCCGATCTCACTGCTCAGCCAACTTATCACCCGTTACATGTAGCATGTGTCTGTATATGTGTGTATTGTGGGTGTGTCTGTTTGTGTGTATCTGTATGTGTGTATGTGTGCGCGTGTGAGTGTATGTAATACTCTCTTTACACTCTTTCACTCTTTTACTTGTTTCAGTCATTTGACTGTGGTTATGCTGGAGCACCGCTTTTAATCGAGCAAATCGACTCCAGAACTTATTCTTTGTAAGAATAACTCTTATCGGAACTCTTTTGCTGAACCGCTAAGTTACGGGGACGTACACACACCTGCATCGGTTGTCAAGCGATGTTGGGGGACAAACACAGACATATAAACATATACACACAAAAACAAAAGTATATATACATATATCGACAGGCTTCTTTCAGTTTCTGTCTACCAAATCCACTCACAAGGCTTTGGTTGGCCCGAGGCTATAGTAGAAGAAACTTGCCCAAGGTGCCACGTAGTGGGACTGAACCCGGAACCATGTGGTTCGTAAGCAAGCTACTTACCACAGAGCCACTCCTACGCCTATAATATATATATAATATATATAATATAATATATATATTACATATATAAGATAAGAAAATGGAGAAATACATCTAAATCAAATATCAATTACCAAATACTCAATCACATACTTTATTAAACCACCACATAAGAGACTGTAGGGTTAAATATAAAAAGCAGAACAAATCAGTGTACATAAAGGAATGTACATAAAAAAGTGTACATAAAAGAGTAATGTTGTATAATAAGTAGAATATATATAATCTCCGAAGAGGCCTTGTGATATTTTTGTTAATGTCTCATTTATATCTATATATTGACCAACTATAAAGGGCTTAATATTGGTAAAATGAGACATAATTATCGACATGGCCGAAACAGCTGTAAGATCTAATTTATACTTATATTTATATTTACTTGTATTTATATTCTCTTTTATATATATTCTACTTATTATACAACATTACTCTTTTATGTACACTTTTTTATGTACATTCCTTTATGTACACTGATTTGTTCTGCTTTTTATATTTAACCCTACAGTCTCTTATGTTGTGGTTTAATAAAGTATGTGATTGAGTATTATCCGGTAATTGATATTTGATTTAGATGTATTTCTCCATTTTCTTATCTTGTATTAGTAATTTGTGGTAAATCATTTTACCTTTGCCCATATAATACAGTAAATGAATTGATTGCATAGCAATCATTAACATTTATGTATTAACTTTGTTGGGTACTTCACTAGCAGTATATTGGATATATGTTATCCCATAGAGGGTTGCATTTACAACCCCTTTATCTCAATTTGTAACTATATTACATATATATATACATATATATATATATATATATACATATTTCTGTGTGTGCATGTGTGTGTTTGGGGGTGTGGGGGGTGATATCAAGAATTCATAAACTTTCGAAAGGATCTTAAAAAATTGTTTTTGGGAATAGTGGATCTCGATATATATATATATATATATATATATATATATATATATATATATATATGTAAAATAATGTGACAGTTATTCGGTTGCTATAATAAAACTCCGAGTTTCGGCTGTCGGGGCGGAAATCTGCTCCGGCATCTCGTCAGTTATTAAGAGAAAATATACCATTTTTGCTTTGTTTTAATAACTGACGAGATGCCGGAGCAGATTTCCGGCTCGTCATCCGAAAATCGGAGTTTTACTATGGCAACCGAATAATTGTCACATATTATATTACAGATAAATTCCTCTATTTACATAATATTGAGGTCTCGTTCTTTCTTTTGCTGTCATACTATTACTATTCATTTATATATATATATATACACGCACATATATGTACACACATACACACATACACATACATTCTATGCTTCCAAAGTTTGTTTATAAAATGTTGCCTTCCAAAAGCTATTATTATTTTGTGTTTAAAAGCGGCAGCTGGTAGAATTGTTCGCGCGCCGGATAAAAAGCTCAGCGTTTTTTCGCCCGTCACTCCGTTCTGAGTTCAAATTCCGCCTAGGTCAACTTTACCTTTTATCCTTTCAGGGTCGATAAAATAAGTACCAGTTGAACGATGTAATCAATTCATCCCCTCCTCCAAAATTCCTACCTTTGTGGCAAAATCTGAAACCATTATTATTTAGCGTCTAACTTGATTGTGATTGTTGTTAGCGGGCTGTTTAGTTTAGTGGTAGAGTATCTAAGGTGTACGAGTTCGACTCGCGTAGCCGTCTGTTGATAACTTTTCCCGTCTAATAAGAGTAAAATACCCAATCTTTCTGCTGATTTCACGGCAAAACTACGTTCGAAATTTACTTTCTTGTCTGTAAAATAAATAAATATATATATTCGCTTCCATCCCTTGTTAATTGACATAACGTAAACCGTATTTGCTTCGATTTAGAGTAGTGTAACAGTAATACTTCCATTAGAATACTAAATAAATTTAAACGATAGACAAGAAAACTGACAGTAAGTAAATTCAAATTGAAGTTAGATTCTTAAATAGCCACACGGAACAGACACTATGAAAATTGGAGGAAATAAAATCAAATATAAATGAAATTAACATAGACGGTTAAGGAAACAGAGCTTTAACGTAACAACACTGGAACATTAAACTAAAAGCAGAGACGGATGATTTAGAAGTATAAAAGTGAAAGCAAATTATCTAGATCATGAATAATAATATCGGGAGTTCGGTTACATATAGATATATGTATTAATGAAGTAGCGAACGTCGTTATATAACATTAATAAAATATTTTAAAGACTGATGTTATCTATAGTTATTATACTATAATAAACTGTTCTGCTTATGTTCGTTCGTGTATCTGTATAGATCTTCACACGAGTAGGTTTATGGTATTAGTTAAATATTGAAGTGATTGAGTGCGGGAGTTAGTTTTCTTTAACAATTAATGTCAATTCTGTTTTATTTTATTACGATAATTTTCTACGATAATTTTCGTATAATGTTCCTCGCTGTCATTTAAGACTCTGTATTGTAAGTCAGGTGTATTTTTCTATCACTTTTTCGTTATGGTGTTATATTTAGTATTTTAATAACATTTTGACGATGTACCAGAGTAAATAATCACATACTAAAACGACTTCAATTGACAGGTAAAGTTAACGAAGTCATATCCGTTTATGTATACCTACATTCACATACATACGTATGCACATAAACACACACAACCACGCGCGCACACACACATATACACACATATACATATCGTTTTTTTGTCACACGTTTAACTTTCCTTGTTTTTACCCCTCTGCGAAGTAATTTTATTTAATTCCTTCGCAGGAAGGACTAGTTCCACGAATCGTGTTCTGTCCTCACCTTCGAAACACGCTGGAGTTGAACTAGGGACAGCTGATGAAGGGGATTTTTCCTTGTGTAGTTTGTCTTGTACTCTGTTTTTTTCGTTTAGGTCCGTTTCCACGTTTGTTTTTACGTTTTCGTTTCTCGTTGAGTTCTACGTCTATTTGTGGTGTCCTGTACTCACGTATATATATTTATATATGCATGTATATATACATGTAGATGTAGGTACGTACATATATGTATGTATGTATGCATATATTTTATTTATTACACTACATATATATTATATATATATATATATATATATATATATATATATATATATTCTTTTACACTTTTACTTGTTTCAGTCATTTGACTGCGGTCATGCTGCAGCAGCACCTTTAGTCGGGCAAATCGACCCCAGGACTTATTGTTTGGAAGCTAGTACTTATTCTATCGGTTTCTTTTGCCTAACCACTAAATTACGGGGACGTAAACACACCACCATCGGTTGTCAAGCGTTGTTGGGGGAACAAACACAGACACACAAACATATATATACATATATACATTATATATATATATATTATATATATATATATTATATATATATATACGACGGGCTTCTTTCAGTTTCCGTCTACCAAATCCACTCACAAGGCCTTGGTCGGCCCGAGGCTATAGTAGAAGACACTTGCCTATAGATATAGATATATAGATATATATGTACGTATATATGTGTATGTGAGAGAGAGAGAATGTGCGTGTGTGTACACATACATTCATATAAATGTCCGTAAATGTATGTAAATGTATTATTTATGTATGTATACATAGATGTATGTATGCTCTCTCCTCTTTTTAATTATTAAAATTGTTCCTTTGACAAAGGAGTTGACTTCTGACAGAGAAACAAATCTCCGTCGTTGGATAACAAAAGGAATGTCATATCTTAAACTTGAGAAAATTCTTGCATATTTGCACTGTTCCACTTCTAGACTGTATCTATAATGTGTGAGTTAGCTGGTGGATTTCTTTTTCAAAAAATCCAAGCTTATCCAATCTGTCAGGTATTTACTCATAAAACCAAGATGGTGCTGGGATCATCCCGGGTTGGTGATCCCAAAGGCGTCATCGTACGTAGAGCCGACCGTGCCAGCCCCTCTGCTTCCTCCAAGATGAGATCAAGCCTCTGCAGTCTTCCTTAATCACGCCCAGCCATCTTGTGTGGCCTCTGCCACGGAGCCTCTTCCAGTCCTCTGTTGCTGCGTCGAATGAGAGTAAGGCCCTGATAGGATAATCTGCTGGAAGGTGGAGGATATGACGGTACCAGCGCATGCGGCGGATAGCAACGAGTTGGGAGGCTGCAGGCCGATCCGTGCGCGCACATAATTCTTTGTTCTACACGTGATGGCACCTCCTGATGTTCTCGGTGATTCTCAGACGTTGTCGATCTTCTTTTCCAGGGGTTTCGTAAGGGGCCACTTTCCTGATCCATAGAGGAGAATGGAGAGGACCGACGCGTTGCAGATGCGGAGCTTCGTCTTACGGGAGATGGAACAGTGACGCTAAAGGGGCTTCCATACAGAGTACAGGAGCCCAGTGGCCAGACCTCATATATGTATTTCACTACTGCCCACAAGGGGCTAAACACAGAGGGGACAAACGGATTATGTCGATTACATCGACCCCAGGGCGTAACTGGTACTTAATTTATCGACCCCGAAA
>NC_043007.1:33130027-33132527 GCF_006345805.1 Octopus sinensis
TTTTTCCTTAACACTGTATGTTTTATATACAACCGTTTTTGCTGCTATGTTTTGCACTATCTCTTGAGGATGGAGCAACTTTGTGTCATTCTCCGTTTACTTTACCAGATTTCTGCATTTAAACAGCTCGTCCATTGTTACGTCTAATATCACCATGTTGCAGCCGACCGCAACCGAAATCTTGGTCTCTCCTTTTGCACGTGTTTTACAATATCATTTTCGTTTTCATTTAACTTTTCCATTTCAGGGAAATCCACTTTTGACATCAAATCGCAATCCATAACGAAAAGTTATTACCAAACAAATTCCTTCAAAAGAAATAAAATTTGACACAAAATTAAGTTTTTCAAAGATGTTTGAAAAAAAAAAAAATTTTTTGCCAAAATAATGTTTTAACAAAATAAATTTTACCCTGTAAAGGGCAAAAATTGAAATCACTGTTCGCCAACAATATTCTAAATTTTCAGCCCCGCAGGGCGAAAATTACAGTCAACAGACTAACAACAGTTCAATCTTCGCAAGTGCAATAACAATAAAACATTAGATGAATATCAAATCTGAGCTCACAAACGCAGCAGCCAAAAGATCCAACACATATGTAGTAGAGATGGAGTTGCCCGCTTCTGCTAGCTGTAGATACAAATATATAATTTTAAGCGACATACAGTCGTTGATTTTGCAAGATGCAAAATATGCTCATTCTAAAATCTCTCTAAGAGATCAACGCAGTAGTTGTACTAACAAGTAGTGTTCGTAGCCACTTCAACATGGCTGTCCGTTCGAAGAGAATTTACTGCGAACTTTTAACCCCAAAGAGGACACCTCCTCTAGCTTGTTAACGATCCACAGCTGCATTCGAGACATTGCGAGCAGGGGAACGAATCTTTACCACCTTCTAGCGACGGAACCAGCTAAATTTAAGTAACTATGTTCCCTAACTGGCAAAATTCGCTGCAGAGAAATATTTTCTACAGAATTGTTTCCGGTATTTTAGCGCGCCAAAACGAAGACTTTTGAAAGATACATGTTCAATCTCATGCGGACGTCTCGTGTATTGTTCTTCAAATTATATTTGCAATGACGATCATACTGAGGAGCTACGGATAATTACGTAAGTAATTTGCGTAAGTGTTAATAGCGAAACTAGTTTATGATTAATTTATATTTTGTTTCTTTTCATTTGTCTTGCTCGCTTATGTTCTAGCGCTTGCTAAATTTTCTTGAGAACATTCCTTTCTTAGTGGTAAGACCATAGCGGATCTACTTCTAGCATAATGGATCTCCACGTAGCGGTCATTCCTCTTATATGTATGTAATATTATTTTTCTGAATCCTCAGATTTTAATATACTAGACCACTGGTTTTAAATTGTTATTTATCAAATTAATATTCAATTTTCACCCTTATTATTTTAAATATATATATATATATATATATATATATATATATATATATATATATATAATATATATATATATACTATTTTAAATTTATATATATATATATATACATACATACATACATACACATGCACTCAACTATTTTTATAAATATACATATGCTTATACATATATGTCTGTATGTATGTGCGTGCGTGTATATATGTGTGTGTATGTACGTACGTGTATACATATATATATATATATATATGCATGCTTTGTGCATGTATATATATGTATATATATATATATACATGCACAAAGCATGCATATGTATCATGCATAAAAGAAGATTATCGTATACAAAATATTACTGTATACATACATTGTGTGTATATAAGCATGTGTGTATGCATGCACAAAAGCGGTCAGACACGTGTGGAGAAATAAATAAATAAATAAAGTGAGAGAGAGAGAGAGAGAAGAAGGGAGAGGGAGAGAAAGAAACGCAGACGAGAGTGCCATTATAGTCTCTAGGCAACCCAGCTCACCAGATTTTTCTGTATGCTTCACCTGTTGACACGCGCAAGTATTATTTCTTATGCAACACGTAGATTTAAAAAGCACTATGCACGTGTTGTCGCAGTACACATGTCAACCGTCTGTCACATAGAGGTAAACAGTACTGCACAGGACACGCTACTGCATAAACAGCAATCAAGATTCTACTCATATATAAACACCATGTCTCGTAGCCAATCGGCGAAAGCGTCATCGCACATTGCACATGTCTATATGTCTATCTGTCTCTCTGCCTGTTTATTTGTCGATCTATCTATCTTTCTATCTATCTATTATTTATATATATATATGCATATATATGTGTGTGTGTGTGTGTGTGTGCGCACGTGCGTTGAGATATATGTGTGTGTGTGAAACAGACAGAGAGAGAGAGAGAGTGTGTGTGTTGTGTGTGTGTGTGTGTGTGTGTGTGTGTGTGTGTATACATGCGGTGCAATGGCCCAGTGTAGGACAGCGGACTCGTGGTCGTAGGATCGCGATTTCGATTCCCAGACCGGGCGTCATGAGTGTTTATTGAGCGAAAACACCTAAGGCTCCAC
>NC_043007.1:33135027-33141103 GCF_006345805.1 Octopus sinensis
TATCACCCGATGAGACACATCTGCACCGCCGGACGCTCCTCAACAAGTTGTTGAGTCTCCCACCCGTGAGGGATCGATGCTGGATGTGTCGAAACAACTGTCGTGATTAATAATAAGTTCTCGCGTATTGCATCTTCCGTCTTTCATTAACAACCATGTACATTGTTATTTACACACCTGTCCATGTCTTTAGCTTTTCTGTAAATTTCAACTAACATATATATATATATATATATATATATATATATATATCAGGGTACAAAAGCTTTATAACTGTATATTTGCTACTATTTCGTATGTTGTGCGTGCTTTTCAATTGGCACAATTACTACTGCTACTACTGCTGCTGCTACTACTACTACTACTACTCTACTACTACTACTACTACTACTACTACTACTACTGCTACTACTACTACAACTACTACTACTAATTACTATTATTATTATTATTATTATTATTATTATTATTATTCGTTTTGGGATTTGGTTTGCAAGATTCTTTATGTGAGTTCGTGTGTTGAAGCATATTTTGTTGTGTCTAGGGAGAGTCATTTTCATTTTGTGCCTTGTAATTTAACACACTCACCGGTAAAATTTCCACTTATTCTTTATTTTTATATTCCTAAAATTTTCGTTGCGTCTTGCAACCTTTTCAATAGTCTTGACACTTTTCAAAAATAAGAAATAAGTCGAAACTTACCGGTGAGTGTGTTAAATTATAAGACACAAAAAGAAAATGACTCTTCCCAGACACAACAGATTTTATTATTATTATTATTATTATTATTATTATTATTATTATTTTATTATTATTATTATTACAAATGCCCTAATGCAGTACCAGACAGTGGCTCTCATGGTTTCTAAATCTTAACTAATTCCAATTTCTAACAATTCGCGTAAGAGTCCGACGATCCCTATCTGAAAGGTTTGATTTTCTGCCAGAGTTTTGTTTCGAAGCTGTTTTCGTTACGCTAGCGCCTGCCATACGAGCACCAACAATTTGATCTCTTTGAAAGTCCAATAGATTTCTCATTTTAATGAATTTTAATTACCTTATTCTGATGATATCTGAAAAGAAACAGCAATTTTAGCAAAAAATATTAAGCAACACTATTAATAAATCAAAAAGCATAAAAATAAACAAGCTTTGACAGTTTTATAGATATGATGTTATGATGCTAGGTATTTCCATTATTTTGTCCATCCCCTGTATATTTGTATTTATATATGTTCATTAGTGGAACTATCCCTGTACACACCGTGGTGATACTTTAGAGGCTGCGATGCCACTATATACATCATTTTATACACACGATTGTAATACCTCAATATATATTACTGCATACACAAAGACATATAAACGGCGTGGCTCTGTAGTAAGTAGCTTGTTTACCAATCACATGGTTCCGGGTTTAGTACCACTGCGTGGCACCTTGGGCAAGTGTCTTCTACTATAGCCTCGGGCCGACCAAAGCCTTGTGAGTGGATTTGGTAGGCGGAAACTGAAAGAAGCCCGTCGTATATATGTATATATATATATATGTGTGTGTGTGTGTGTGTGTGTGGTGTGTGTTTGTGTATCTGTGTTTGTCCCCCCAACATCGCTTGACAACCGATGCTGGTGTGTTTACGTCCCCGTAACTTAGTGGTTTGGCAAAAGAGACCGATAGGATAAGTACTAAGCTTCCAAAGAATAGGTCCTGGGGTCGACTTACTCGACTAAAGGCGGTACTCCAGCATGGCCACAATCAAAATGACTGAAACAAGTAAAAGAGTAAAAGAGTATATATACCATTATACATAGAAGGAAGTCTTAAACATATATATATGTGTATATATATATATACACTTAATGTGGTATATATATTTATCACACGCTTGCTGTAACTATCCATACCCGTCTGTCTAGACCACAGTGTATACAATGCTACTACTTCTGTGTATGCATCATCAGGATATATATATATATCCTAGCTATCACAAAACTCAGCTGTATACATCTCTGTATGCAAACATCACACAGCTGCTGCACGTGTGTATAAGAATGGACGAGCGAACTCATTCTGTTGCAGTAAAAATCGCACATACAGCATGGCGGTAAACACACCGTATGCTAATACATACAGAAAGAAAACTGGCTGTATTGACAGCATTGCATCGTAAACTACTCTACTAGACATCAACAAATGAAGATTCATCTGTAAGTTATAATCATATTGGACAGCTAGATGCATACAAATATCCATGAATGAACCTGTCGATAGACTGATTGAAGTATGCACGTATACGTGCGTAAGTATGCAGATATATAGATATATGATTTTGTCGACTACATAGTAGTCATGGTGATGTTTTATTTTTCTCACAGACGATGCCCAGCTGACAACGAATGACAACAGGTAACCAAGACTGTGCCGGTACTCTACTCAACATTTATACGTATTTGTCTCAATTTTCTATCTGTCGCCATGATAGATTGTTAGCCGCTACACACATTTTTTTCTCTCCTTGTTTTTCTCCTTGTTTTTTTCTGTGTCCCTTTCTGTAGAAGAGCGTAGGCTCGAAACGTAAAAGACTTTTTTCTATTCCTGAGCGTTACACTAATACATGTGTTTGTTTTGTACACCACCTGTCTTCGTCTTTTGTTTTTTTCGTAAACTCTCCCTGTATATATATATATATATATATATCTAAAAATAAATTAAAAAATTTAGTAGTTTTTTTAGTAGTTTTGACTGCAAAAGTCCTCCTAGCGTGCGGTACCTATGAATAATAGTACCCTCTAATAATAAATATATATATATATATAATATATTATATATCTATTATATATATATATATATATACATGCATCAACATATAATATGCATTTATATATATATATATATATGTATTTATATGTATATAAGTTATATATATACATATATATATGCATATATGTATATATATATATACTATATACATATATATATATATAGACATATCTATATATATATAATATATATATATATATATATATATATATATAACATAATACATATATATATAATTTATATATGTATATATATTATATAATATATACATTTTCAATATGTGACCAGGTGTGTATCGTTGGCGATTTTCCTTCTCCTTGGACCTTTCTTTTTTTATGTTTCTGACGAAGAGATCCGCTCGAAACGTTAAATCCTCCTTCTTTCTTCCTTTCCGAGCGTCCAATGACACTATATTTGTTCCACGTCCTCGTGTTGTGTTTTCTCTTTGTTCATGTTTGGATTAACTATATATATATATATATATATATGTATATATATATATAAATCTCCGTGTTGGTATATGGACAATTATGGTGGTCTTAGTGTCAGATCATGGCTGCTATTTTCAGCATGGTGGTATCTCCTAGATACCCTAATTTATAATTTTAATAATTATTACCTTTGAAGGTTATTTTTTCTATGCTGACCACTTGTTTATAATCATTATTTTGTTTTTAAATGAACGATCTTATCCTTTTTTATATAAATTTTAATTTATTTCGTCACTGTACTTACTGCGGCGATATTTTGACCATATCTCACATGGAATTAAACGGTGGGCATTTTGAACTGGCCATGATGCATACGTGTATATATTTTTAGGTATACGTTCGTATATGTAAGTATTCGTATATTGTGCTAATATATATATATGTATTTATGTTTCTCTCCTGTATATATATATATATATATATACTGCTTTTCTTAAAGCTGCAAAAACATAACAAAACACTGTTACTCATAGTTTTACGTTCCCGTTTGTCGGAGAGTTGTGATCAAAACCTGCACATTACTCTACCTTCGGTATTCGAGTACTATTTTTCCACCTAAATTACGCAAAAATGAAAATAGCACTGATATCTCATTTTAACACATATTTATCAAAATTACATAAAAATATCTTGAAATACTAATGAGTAAATGTATTCAATAAAATCGACATTGACTTCAACCAAGGCTTCCAGATGACTTCTGAATCTCCTGCAACTCGTCTAGATGGTCTCGTTCTTTAAGTTGCTGAATGCTGCCATAATCTTTGCCTTCATTTCTTCTTTGGTGTTTCAAGGAAGTTTGTTGGTCTCTCGCTCAACTGTCCTCCACCCATAACAAAGAAGTGGATTGCAGTCGGCCGAGTTAGGTGGCCAGATGTTAGTGGTGATGTGGTCACAAATTGTCTGACAGCCGAAACGACCACTCGGAAGGCTTCCACGACAGTGGAGTTACGATTTCAGGATGGTTATTGGAATCTCGTGGATGAGAAAGGCGCGATCCAGAGAGGAGTGGATAGCGTGCTGTGACCAGCGGTGTTAAATGGACGCCCGACGGACTGGTCGGTCAATGTGATATTATTATATGAGTGAACGCCAAGTAAGTTTTTACTCTATTACTCTATCTCTCTCTCTTCTCTATATATATATATATATATATATATATATATATATTATATATATATACTATATACACATATATATACTGTATATGTAGATAGAGATAAACACCCCACGTACATAATCTAGATCAAAGAATGAAGATGACAACAATTCAATGAAAAAAATTACTGAATATTAATTTATTAATTTAAATTCCGACCTTATTGCTGACGGACTGTTTCTCTGTGTTATCGCTGTATCATCAGAGAGCAAAACAATCGAACAAACTGGTTTCATTATATGTACATAGGTCTTATTTAAAAATAATATAAGAGAGCCAAAACATTGGTGGAAGGAATTTTATGAATATGTTAAATAGAAGAGCTGAGTTTGAATAAATCACCATTCGTCAGAATGATCATCTCCGTAATGTTATTTTCTATAAGTTTATAATTGAAAACAAAACTAATAATATCATACGAGACTGTTTGTTAAGTGTAATATCTGCAAAAATCTAGTCTTGCAAGTAAAAGAATCGGCATGTAATCTATAGAATCTTGTTTAGAATCGTGTTTAGAAATAGTCCTAATAGATTTAAACTGTATTATCGTTCACGAAGTATATTTGAAAATATTGAAATAATGAATTTTAAAATAAATTTCTTCTGAAAGGAGCATTATTGAATCCTAGGGGTGAATTACTAAATAGGTTTTTTATGTTAATTAAATAATCACGAGATTTTCATGAGTTTTAGCTATTTATAAAAACCGAAGTTTTATACTGAAGGAAGTTTCATGCATATACACTGTTACTCTTTTACTTGCTTCAGTCATGTGACTGCGGCCATGCTGGAGCACCGCCTTTAGTCGAGCAAATCAACCCCAGGACTTATTCTTTGAAAGCCTAGTACTTATTCTATTGGTCAATTTTGCCGAACCGCTAAGTTACGGAGACGTAAACACGCCAGCATCGGTTGTCAAGCGATGTTGGGCGTAACAAACACAGACACACAAACATATACAAACACACACACACACACCACACACACCACACACACATATAATATATATATATAGTATATATATATATATATATATATATATATAATATATACTGTATGTATATATACGACACGACTTCTTTCAGTTTCCGACTACTAATCCACTCACAAGGCTTTGATCGGCCCGAGGCTATAGTAGATACACTTGGACAAGGTGCCACGCAGTGGGACTGAACCAAGAACCATGTCGTTGGTAAGCAAGCTACTTACCACACAGCCACTCCTGCGCCCATAAATGAATTTTTAAATACTAGACAAAAATAACAATTTGCAATTATCAACCACTGTCCTCATCAATAGCAGCAAAGTTTACAACCGTTTGCAATGTTTCGATCTATCAATTAAAACAGCTTGTCAACTGGCGTTCGCTTATTTCTCGCCTCTTGGTTTGTTATTTTCTCATTAGATAACGTTATCATGGTGAGCGTTGATGGACCCTTATCAGACCACGTTCCATTAATGTATTGGTTTTTCCACCACTTTGTCCCCTTTATACATCAACGGCCAATTTACGACCGCGTTCGAAGAAGCCATTTAATTTTATATAAAATGTGAGTGTGTGTTTTATACACACACACATATATATATATATAAATATTTTGTAGCTAC